>NW_024070198.1:13106697-13359194 GCF_014754425.2 Oryx dammah
TGTAAAGTAAAAATTAAAAATAAATAAATATATTAAAAAAAAATAAATAAATAAAGCACAAGCTCTTTAGAAACAAAGGGTTGCACTGGCCCTCATCTCATAATGCTGTTCACGTTTGAGCTGGCCCTGCTTAGACTTTATTCTCTGATGGCAGATAAAGGGGGAAGCATCTCTGCTGCTCTGCTTTCTTTCTTTGGGCAAGTTTGCCACTAGGATGAGAAAAAGACCCAAGACACCTGACTTTCTGAAATACCATAAAATTATAAACTCCAGTCATAATTAATTTGTTTTAATGTCTTTCAAAATGGAATTATGAATACATCTTTATAAAGACCTAAACTTTTAGCAGTAGCTTAGAGTTGAGATTTGAATAAATGCATTAGAAAAGTTGAGGAACCTTCAGAATTAAGAAGTCACGAAAGTCACAGAGCTGTTTCACAGCTTGATTTAATGATGTCTGCCTTTTCTTTTACTTTTTAAGTAGAATACTTAAGTCTACTTGTTTATACTAACATGAGATAACACTGCCCTTTGCTACTACAGTGGCAATGGTTAGCTTATTTTTTCATCTTAGTTTAAAAAAATAAACTCAGCTATTTTAAAGCACTTTACAAACTGTTCTTACAAATAATTTTACTATATTCCACAGGCAATCATACTGATCTAACAAGCAATTAGATTTGTCTTTGGTGCCCCAGTCAATTAGGATACTGCCCAATTCCAGCAGGCACAATTATTTAATCATTGGAAAGAAACTTAAAAAACAAAAAAACAGGGCGCTTTCATGAAGTCAAATGAAAGATGCTCAAACACATAACTCACTTTTCAAAGTATGTAAGAAAAAAACAGGAATCTGTTTTGCTTGGGAAGAGTTCAGCCTGGTTTTCAGTGACACAGTTTCTAGCAGTGGTGTAGTCTGTCACTGAGTGCACACAGCTGCCCTGGACAGACTTCTGATGGGGTTCTTTTTCTGTTCTACATAACAATACTAACTGGCTAACAATGCATACTGCCAAATGCATTGTTATTATTTTTTAAATAATTGGTTGAACAGGGAATCACTAATTAGAATCCAACCCTCTGAAATAACAGTTTAATGAAATTCACTCTTGCAGCATAAGAAAATACAACATCTTGGCAGAAAACATTTAAGGGTCAGCTCAGTGGAACTGATATGATGGCCTTCTTTCTGGAGACTGTGTACAGCTGACCAGAAGCGTAGAAAACACGGAAGACTAAACACATTGGGGATTGTTGTTGTTGTTGGTTTTGTTGTTGTGGTGTTACTATTTCCACTCACCAGCTCGAAGGGGTCGTGGAACTCCCCCAACAAAGATAGTTTTTCTGGGGTCCAAAGGCTGTGAACCATCCATTACAAAGTCACTGTCACTTAGGTTCCATGGTCGAATTTGCACCTGAAAAAAAGTCGTTTACTTGGTCCTTACTTCATTTCCATTAACCCCAAATGAGAATAAGGTGACTAAAGATAAACCCACTGATTTGTGCATTGTACAACATACACAAGCCAAACAAAACTCAGTTATTCGTTAATGTAATCTCTAGACATACGCTGTGAAACCTTCAGAAACCACCTGTGGTTTTAAAAAAGGGTAGTCTTTTATAGATAAGAGTCTGGGTTTTGAATAAGATCCATTTTAACACGTTAAACTGTTCATAACCTGTCACATTATAGCACTTAGCTTTTTAAGAGCTCACCTAAAGAGGGAACAGGAACTTTTAGAATATTTTCTAAAAATTATCTATATGTCTGGCTTTTAAATTATCATCTCCTAAAATGAAAACATTTATCTTTCAGCAATATGATTTAACACAGTTTAACACTTATCAAGTTAGCACACAATTACCAGCAATATCAAATACTGAAGGTCATAGAGTTATCTACTTTTGGTTGATCTGATTCTCCTAAATAAGTCCAGTAAAATAAAGCTAAGTCTAGAAATTCAAGTAAATTTTCGAAGAGTAGGAAAAGAAATCTCTATGACATATTTCTATTTGGTAATATCTCTTTACTGGGACTCTGACTCCCTGCCCATAAGTTACATTATGCTATCCTTATCGTATAAAATATTTCACCAGAATCATAACCTTAAAACATATTCCTTTCAATTCATAACTGAACTATCAGAGAATAGCTTAAAACAAAACAACCACCAAAAAACCCTCTCATACAGAAAGGCCAGTTAAACCACCTGGCCACGCGCTCAAGCAGGCCAGTTGTAAAAGCGAAGAAACAAGCTCTGGTTTTTAAGGAACATGCCTCTCCGTTCGCCTCATTGATTAGGATAGGAAACAAAACAGCTGAATTTTAACTTCCTTAGTATCAACAAAATTTTTCACTTTTCCCATTGCTCAACCATCAACACTTAATGCAAGGAAATATATATGACAATTTTTTATGTGGCTTGCCTTATATCCAGTAGTTCTATTTGAAAGATAAATCTGCCAATGACACTTTCAAAACACCTTGAATCAACTCCAAGACTGGCACTGCTCATTAGAAACAGGCTACACATTCTTTATGACTGTTACAAAATTTACCCCCCACACAACTTTTGGAGCTTTTATGACACAGTTGCCTTTACCAGTTACTGGAAGCCATAAAATCTCCACATGGGGGGAAAAGAAAATCTAGTTCTTTCCTTGTAAAATTTGGTCTGTTTGAAATTATCAATCCCTTGATATTTACCACAGATTCACCAATACAATAAAACATCACTTTCAAATGCCTTCATGAGGGCTCATTATTAATGTTTAATTAAAAACACAATCTCCTGACACCAAGAGAAAGGATTCTAACGTCAACATACAAAAGACAGGGCAAATCTTCTTCTGTATGGAGCCCTTTTTTCTTCTAGTCTCACCCCTAATAAAGTAGTTAAGGTAGCTTCAGAATCTGGTAATTGTATTTACTTTAATTGAGTTCAATCATATGGCTCACAAATAAAAATAATTCGTGTGTAATATCCATAGTGTTCTGGTTTCATTTAATCAGAAGTACAGAAAATGAAGCCTCACACAATAGCTGGAGGTTGCTGTTGCTTCAAAGAATTCTGCAGAAGATCTCAAATCCGCCTGCTAAGAGGCTTCACTGCTGCCTCTTCCCTCTAACACCCTCCCCACCCCTTCATTACATCACATACAACCCATTCCCTTACCCTATTCTTGGGAAAAATACAGGAAGAAGACTAGGGAGACAGTAATGATTAACCGTATTCACAAAACCCACATTTCCCAGCTGCCATCACAAAACAGCTCCTCAAAGCTCACGCCACTGCAAATTCAGAGAAATGTCAACACAGGCCAACATCAGCACACTCTAAGTGCTAAGCAAGAAATATTGTGCTACTGTTTGCACTGAGAAGTTTCATTTACACTTTAGTTTCTTTCTGAAATATAAGACCATTCTTACTCAGGAATGTTCTCCATCTTCTAAGGTTTATTCTCAGACCTCAGGGTCTAATATTAATGTTCTATCTTTCTGACTTACTCTTTGAATAAATTCTCTGGTCCCAAGACACACACACACACACACACAGGTTTCTCTACTCTTTTAGTCCCATACTTTGTATACACACACACACACACACACACACACACAGGTTTCTCTACTCTTAGTCCCATACTTTGTACACACACACACACACACAGGTTTCTCTACTCTTTTAGTTCCATACTTTGTAAGCTGACTCAAATATTTTGTAGAAAGGCATACAATATAAATAAAATAACTTTTTATCTTTATTTCTTTAATAACTGTTTTTGAGAAATGTTGAAATTAGACCTCTATCTTAATTCACCACAAATTTCCCCTGGCAAAAATGACTTTTATATTCACAGTGATTATTCTGTGTGTGTGTGTGTGTCTTTGTATAACAATTCTTCTACTGTGTTGCCAAACAGGCTATATATGCTGGGCAGTAAAAGCCTTAACAACCTAAGGAAAAGATAAGGCTGTCACCAGAATGGTGAAGATTACCTTAAATGAAACTGACATGGTTCCAATACCACTTCCTGAAGAAACCTGATCACATTTGGTTACAAAGGTGACTCCAGGAAGAGGCTATCTGGCAGGCAGCACCCACGAGCCCTTTGGCCATGCCACAACATTACAGCAAGGGTTACACAACACAGAACGTCTGTAGAGCAGGACAGGTAGCATAAACATGTCAGGTTACCAGGACAATAGTTAGGAGGCAGGCAGTGACACTATAGAGTAAACCACCCCTTTTATTTTGTTTTATATTATAGTTGATGAACAATGTTGTATTAGTTTCAGGTGTACGGCAAAGTGATTCAGTTATACATATATGTGTGTATCTATTCTTTTTCAAATTCTCTTCCCATTTAGGTTGTTATAGAATATTGAGCTGAGTTCCCTGTGCTATAGAGTAGGCCCTTGTTGGTTATCTATCTTAAATATAGCAGTGTTAAACCACTCCTTTTAAAGGAAGCAGACACTCCTCTCAGCTAGTATTTATCATTTGTGAATGTATTGTCAGGCTTTTCCATTTCTCAAAAATAGCTAGAAATTTAGATTTTTATGTGAAACTCCAAGATTTCTGAATGTTGGGAACTCATTCAAATGTGAAAGACACTTGTACAGGCTAGACAAAATTAAATGCAGGCCAGATCATTTCTGTGGGCTCCAGCCTGTGATCTCTGATTAGAAAGGTTTAGTTACCACACAGTTCACAAAGGAATGTTTTGTTCCATAAGCACTTATGAGAGAAAATATTAATACAAAAATGGTTTTCCCTTAGTTTCAGTTCCTTTTTTAAGCATGTATTCCGATGGAAGTTCTGGTGAGGACCATAAACCTCCTAGCTGAATTATTAGTCTTCTAAATTTTTATCTTCTGATTTAATAATTGGCTTTGTATAACTGCTTATCTCCAAAGGCAAAAGCTTTTTAAGGATAAAGGCAAAAACCAAACATAAAGATTGATAGCATAAATACACAAATTTATACCATAAAATGACTTCAACAGCTTTCAAGAAATCTAAAACAACTTAATATTAACATGTAACAGCAACAGTTAGTACTGAGTTCAAAATGGGTCATAAAGCAGTGGAGACAACTTGCAAAATGAACAATGCATTTGTCTCAGGAACTGCTAACGAACATACAGTGTAGTGGTGATTCAAGAAATTTTGCAAAGGAGATGAGAGCCTTGAAGATGAGGAGCGTAGTGGCTGGCCATCGGAAGTTAACAATGACCAATTGAGAGCAATCATCAAAGCTGATCCTCTTTCAATTATACAAGAAGTTGCCAAAGAACTTAACGTTGACCACTGTATGGTCATTCAGTATTTGAAGCAAATTAGAAAAGTGAAAAGGCTCTATTAGTGGGTACCTCATGAGCTGACCAGAAATCAAAAAATTGTCATTTTTGAAGTGTCGTCTTCTTCTATTCTATGCAACAACAATGAACCATTTCTCGATTGAATTGTACTGTGTGATGAAAAGTGGATTTTATATGACAGGTGGTGATGACCAGCTCAGTGGTTGGACCGAGAAGAAGCTCCAAAGCACTTCCCAAAGCCAAACTTGCACCAAAAAAAGGTCATGGTGACTGTTTGGTGGTCTGCTGCCAGTCTGATCCACTACAGCTTTCTGAATCCTGGCAAAACCATTATATCTGAAAAGTATGCTTAGCAGTTGACGAGACGGACCAAAAACTGCAATGCCTGCAGCCAGCACTGGTCAACAGAGAGGGCCCAATTCCTTTCCACAACAATGCCTGAATGCACGTCACACAGCCAACACTTCAGAAGCTGAACAAATTGGGCTACAAAGTTTTGCCTCATCCACTATATTCACCTGACCTCTTCCCAATCAACAACCCCTTCTTCAAACAACTTGGCAACTTTTTTGCAGGGAAAACACCTCTACAACCAGCAGGAGGCAGAAAATGCTTTCCAAGAGTTCACTGAATCCCGAAGCATGGATTTTTATTCTATAGGAATAAGCAAATTTATTTCTCATTGGCAAAAATGTGTTGACTGTAATGGTTCTTGTTTTGACTAATAAAGATGTGCTTAAACCTAGTTATAATGATTTAAAATTCATAGTCTGCAAGCACAATTATGTTTATACCAACCTAATAACTTAAATTTCATTTTATTTAAAAGAGTCATTAATAGGGATAAGATTAGGCTAAGTTCGAGGGGGAAAAACCTTAAATACAATACAGGTCATTTATTTTTGATAGGATGCTATAACATTATTTCCTAAAAAGAAGATGTCATTGAAAATTTGCAAAAGCCTCTAAGTTAAATAAAAAATGCATTTTTATTTTATCTTTAATAACAGGATAAGAACAGTTTTAGCAAGAACAGTTTTAAATACAAGTCTTAGGGCTTCAAGTTTCTGAATATGACCAAGTCTCCCTATAGCTCTGGAACTCTCTCAGTTCAAACCACTATTTAGAATTTAGACATGACCTTGGTGAGCTATAGTCCATGGGGGTCGCAAAAAGTCAGACACAACTGTGTGACTAAGCACACACTACTAATAAATAATGTTATCTTGAGCTCACTTTGCACATCTCATCTATACCTGCTCTGCTCTGGTCCTCTCCTTAATACCTACTACTTGAACGGTTCTACTGTGTGGTGCCTTTTCATTTGCTGGGCTCAAGGCAGCTCCAAAGCGCAACCAAACTGTTCAGAGTCAACAGTGCAATCGGGTGGTCAGTTTAGGAAATTACCTGACCAAACCCCTCTTGCAGGCCATTTATTCTCTTTCCCACAAATTACCCATAAAGCTTATAGTTCAGCATCCCCCCAACCCGGCCCCATTTCCTTTTTCCTCTTTTCAATACTCTTCAAACTCCTACTCAAGCTCTTCAGGAAAATGTCTCCATTTTTCTCTCCCTAATCCTACAATCCTTTTAATTGACATGAATCAGAGAAACAACAGCACAGAACCATCAGGACTGCTCTCCGCAGTAAGCAGCATCCCAGCTCTTCTGACAGCCAGGATGAGTCAGCTAAACCTAGGTCTCTGGACATACAGCTGCAACAGCTCAGCTGTAGTGGTAATGAACCCGAACCCACCCCAGCTGTCAGCAGTTCTATTTTAAGCATCACAGACCTCACAGAATGACTAGAGTGCCCCACAGTATCACAGATAAGCTAGTCTGTGGTTTGTGAGGCATCTTTATCTCATCCACGGTGCAAGGGGTTGTTTTATTATTATGACCACTATAAAATTAAGAGTCATAACGGCAATAATTGTGGTTAAGATTCTTCAAAGTATTTTCGTATTTGGTATCTCATCTCAACCTAATTTTCACCACATAATGCCCTAACAAACAGCTCAGCCACCTTTGAGGAGTTTGGGTGCTACCTATTATTCTCAAATACCATCCTCCATCCAATGGAGAGGAAAAAGAAATGCCCTCCCTGTATCTTCTACAGTTACGTGGCCAGAAAGGACTTAATAGCTGCTCAGAGTCACTGGCCTTGATATGACTCCCGTACTCTGGGCAGGTCTGGGGCCACCAGGCAGAACTCCACTGGGACTCAAAGCAAATGAAGATTATTCCTCAGATACCAACAAGTTGCCGGTCCTGGAGAACCTCAGTAAAATAGCCAGGATTTTTCCTAGACAGGGACCCAAAAATAATCCCAGGAAATTCTCTTACACCCTCCTAGGATGCTCCAAGGCCCACCAGCAATATCAGGAAATAGTGCAAGTACAAGACGGAAACTGCCGCCATCTTTGCCAAGCTGCACAGCCTGATGCATAGAAACCACAGGCTCCACTGGGACCTTCAGTTACTGCTGAACAATTCAACTGCACTCTGTATACTGTTTCATAAGGGCACCCAGTGCAAAAACAAAGCATGCGTAAACTGTGCCCCAAAAATGGTAATGTACACCTTCTTGCTCTACACTTGCTATAATAAAGCCATTATCAATTAGATGATATGATTAATATCTGGACTTAGCATTCATAAGATTCAAGGAAACACCTTCCCGCTAAAGGTTTTCCAGACTCCCTCAGGGACACCTACATGTGTGTTAGTCACTCAGTTGTGTCCAACTCTTTGAGACCCCATGGACTAGAGCTCTCCAGGCTCCTCTGTCCATGGAGTTCTCCAGGCAAGAATATTGGACTGGGTTGCCATGCCCTTCTCCAGGAGATCTTCCCAACGCAGGGACAGAACCTGGGTCTCCTGCATTGCAGGCAAATTCTTTACCATCTGAGCCACCAGGGAAGCCCCCAGGGACACCTGATCACTTTGCTGTTTGGCTCCCCCGGCCAACTACTGTCTACAATACTTCCATCATAGCACCTCGACTCCTTACTCCACTTACTGGTACATGGCTACTTCTCTCCACTGGACTCCAGGGGCCTCTAAGGCTGAGACCACTTCTCTGTATGGGTCCTGACTGCTCAGCACAGTAGCCAAGCCTTAGTGAGTGCTCTGAGCTCTTCAGTATAATGGTGAATTAATGAAGGTTTTCCTGAGGGGCAGACAGTGGTGCTCTAAGAACGTGTCCAGCAGCTGTCCCTCTATAGCTGCCTGATCACTCTCCTCACTCCACCAAAAGCTACCTTCCAGAGACATGGAATTATAGTATGTCTGCTCACCAGTGGGTGCCCCAGGGCTTGAGCCTAATTTGTGAAAATTTCTGATCCCACTCAGTGATCAGAATTACCTAGTGCTTGTCACCACTTCTGATGTTCCCACATCACTTAGAAAGTATAAGCATGAGAGATGATTTCCTTTTGAAAGAAAGAAGAAACTAGCACTTTTGAGCGCCAACACTGCCCCATTGTGCTAGCCATTTTACACTCACCATAACTGTTATGCTATAAAATTATCCCTACTTTAAAGACAAAGAAACTTGTCAGTGTGAAACCAACTCAGGACTGAAACAGGTTTCTCTGACCCCGAGTCTCTCTTTCCACTGCAATGATGTCATGTGCCTGCAAGGCTCCCTGTCCTCCAGGCCACTGGCCACCAGCTCTGGTTCACAAGTTGCCTTCAAAAGTCAAAATACATTTTTATTTGTGAGCGATTAATCTCTCTCCTTTCCAATCTCATATGGCCTGTTCTCAACACATTAAGAAATGACCCATAGACTCTTCTTAAACCTACTAACAAAACTAGCAGTTAGAAAAGCTCGAAAATGATTTAACAATGAAACTGGCACTATAGTCAGATATTTTAACTTCTAGGTTCATAGCCTCAGGCACTCATACTCTGCAGCCAGACAATTTTGTCCAAAGTCTACATAAATGTGTATTTTCAGCTCCATGGTGCTAGGGCAAGGATGTTGACCCTGGCATGCTGTTCACTAAAACTCTTGAGAGGAATGTACACATAAAAGCTCAAGTTACCTAAGTTTTTCCTGGGATGAAGCCTATTCTTTGAGCGAGCTTCACGGAATACTAATTCCACCAGAATCTTCACAAGGATAATCCCCAGAGAGGTATATAATATGCTGGGTTAAACAATCTTACACACATTTATTTATTGCAAAACTCCTCAGAACTTTAATATATCAATTTTTCCCAAATGTTCTTGGCTATGGAATCTTTAATTAAAGGAGAAAGTGCATATAAAATCTACGAAAGTGCCCAGTAAGCAACACCTGTTATTATTAAGAGCAAACCTTCTGTCAGTGATCCTCTCAAGGGACCAGTGTGTGATGGGACAAGTGTTCTTCAGAACATACTTTGGAAAACACTGAATACAGTCCTTTAGGGGATGGGGTTGGCTATTTCATCCCCTGGTTACCACCTTGTACACTGGACCTGCAGCATCTTTTAGGCTTTTCCAGAAAGGAACAACAACTTCCAAAGACGTAATCACTACGAAACTCTGGACCCCTTTGCAAATTCAGAGATTCAGGGACGGGAAAAAAAAAAAGGACTTATGAATACGAGGTACTTCTCTCAGTTTAGAGGAGGAATTCTTTCTTTGGAGAAATTCTTATAATGGGAGGTGCCCAAATCAGGAATTTACCCTGAGGACCCAAGGAACAAATAAATAAATCAAGAAGATCAGAGTGCTAAAGATTTCCAAGTTTGAGATAGTACACAAAACCAGATTCGATTGAGTCATAGTAAAATTATTGTTATTGTCTTAGGAAGTAGTAGGTGGGGAATGAAAGAGTTTGAGCAAATATACCAAAACCCAAGGACTGAGGCCATCAATCAAGATTGCCCTATAAGCCCTTACCTGTTTTTCCCAATTTAATTTCCCTCTATTCCCTTCATATATTGGTGTTCCATCTGAAGTGTTCTGCATTCATACCACACAATTTCTCATTTCTGTATTCGTACTGTTACGTTTCTCCAAAATGTCTATTCCCCGACATCTGCACACTTCTGGTCAATTTCCAAACTCCCTTCATCCTTCAAAGCCCCATTTAAGTGACACTTCATCCAAGAAGCTTTCTTTCATCATTCATGGTACATATGAATTGTTCAAAATACTTAATCTACATTTTATCTTCATCGTAGTCATTATTTTTCTTAATTTGACAAATATTTGAGAACCTTTTATGTACCAGGCTCTATAAATTTGTGTATTTACACACTTTTTAAAAAATCTACTCATTATACTATTAAGCTTTTGAACACTTCTTTTTATGTCTGATTCAAAGTATTCTGAATCAGTAACCAATACTAAGGCCTTGCCCCTAGTAGGCACTCAAATATGGTTTGAAGGGAAAAAGGAGGGCACAGCATTTTTTTAAGTTATATGTGGGCTGGAGATAGCTATAATAGAAGGTATGATTCACTATAGGATGGTGCAGTGATCAGAGAAGGCTTCATAAAAGAGATGACATTTGAAAGGAGTCTGAAAATAAGGGTAGGAATTAGAAATTGAAATGGGGGCAGAAATATTTTAGTTGATTGGAATATGGGGTTCAGGAGGAAAGCAGAAAAAGTTAAGGTTGGAAAAAAATATGAAGTCAGACTAGAAAAGTCTTAAATCCTAGGCAAAATAATCCCGGTTGCTTTTGTAACTTAAAAAAGTGACTAAAAAATTCTAGAGATTGCTCTGATATATAAATGGGGATAGGAGACACTGGATCGACAGATTAGGTAGAATTAAAGAAATAAACCAGCTTCTATTTCCAGTTTCCTTTTTTTTCTCCACCATTTGTTTTTCAATTTTTGTCTTTCTAGTTTTAAGTGGATGGCCTGAACAATAACCTGAAGAACTCTTACATAAGCACATATCAGTTTGGTAAGACAGTTTTAAAAATATATAGCAATGTCAATTTGTCATGTTTTAGGATATTTAGGATATTTATAAATTGTGATTGTGCTATAAATTTTAAGGAGGAACAATTAAGAAACTTCTCTGACGCTCCTTTGGCATTTGCTATCCCATATCTCTGGCCAAAGTGTTCTAGAAGTTAAGAACCATGACGTCTTCTTCCTCACCTCCTTTCCAAGGTTACTGTTTTCAGCCCCTCCATCTGTTAGACCCTCCTAGGTTTCCTCTTCTATCAGCCGGCCGTCTTGAACCTTCAGGTTCAGCCTATTTATACATTCAGAAAGTAGAGTCCCCTGAACAAGAGGGACCACCGTCAGAGTGTCTGCCTGCTTCACCGGAAGCACAGACAAGGGCACAGCTGTCCTCTGGGATGCCTGGGACACCTGAGCTATGGAACTGCTCTTGCCAGAAGAGGGAAGAACAAACACAAATCTAGAGACTGTGCAATTACTCCTGCTCTTGCCAATTTGTCTTTCATTCTTTAAGACTGAGGGATCCTCTGCTCAATACTCTGTAATGGACTACATGGGAAAAGAATCTGAGAAGAGTGAATATATGTATATGTATAACTGATTCACTTTGTATACTCCTGATACTAATACAACATTGTAAATCAACTATACTCCAAAAAAACTATAAGAAAAAAAAAGACTGACCAGTCAATTATCAGGCCATAAATACAGTTTCTTTTGCCATCTTTCAGGATCAGACCTATACATAGAGTAGTCTGAGTGGAGTCATTTAATGAAAGGTAATCACTGACCAGAAATAGAACTACCTGAAAGCCACTAATTATAGATTCATTTGAGTTAAAAAACAAACACAATCTTAGAAAGGGTAAGTAAGGGGAAAGCTTTTTATCAGGCACTGTATTAGGAAAACCATTTGATTAACCTAATCCACACAAAGGAAGCGGGAGGCTGATTTGCGGAGAAGGGAGAGGGCAAAGGATAGAAAATCTGTGAGATTACTCTGGAACATGGTGTGTATTTCCAAGGAGAAATTCAGGGAGGTTTGGAGAGAATTAAACCACAGAATGAGGGCACTAAGAACTGAAAGGCGGCCAAGCTAAAAAGTAGGAAAAGCAGGAGAGAGTCACAGCTCTGGTCTGGTGAGTGACGCTGACCTTACCTCGAGCTATTGCCCAGGTCCTCATTTACTCCCAAAGGTTCAACCCAGCTCTCACTTTCTGTGGGAGCATCCAAGATGAGGCGGAATGTACTGAAATCTGGGCAGGGGGAGGGGGCAGGAAATGGGGGGAAGTGTAGCCAAATAAGGCTGGGAGTGGAAGATACGGAACTAACGCCAAGAAAGAGAAGGTTTCAAAAATGGAGCCAAAGAGCCGGAACCCAAAATGGGATCCAGTTCATTAGAATTATAGGCATTTGGGGACTTTCATGTTTCTCATGCTAAGTTTCATTTAAACTGCTTATGCTGGAAATTCTGAGTATGCCTGGGTCAAAGAAACACGTGATCAGTGGCCACCATTCAGAACTCACCAAGTTCCAATAAAACTGCTTCATTTGAGCTCAGAAAACGGAAACTGCAATAAGGCAGAAATTCGTAGAGACACAAACAATGGAAGTTAGTTTCCCTATAAACATTTCCAAAACAGATAATTACACTATTTAATTTCAAAAGTCCTTCATACCAAGGGTAATACACATGTTTGGCATGAAAATATTCAACAGTAATGGTGCTGCCTCCATACCACCTCTGCTCATCCCCTCTCACAGGGACGTCCAGTCCTGGTGTGAGCTTTCCCTGGCCAAGCACACGATCCACCTCCTCCCGCACAGCCAGGGACACGGCCCTGCTAAGGTACACAAGCTCCATCTGCTCATCTCCAGGCTCCTGCCCTCAATTCAACAGCTTCTTCATCTCCTGTAGGTATAACTCTCAGTATGTATCTCTACCACTCTGTCATTTGATAGATACAAACATATCTCAAACCCCCTTCTACAGCGTACAATCAAGCCCACCTTAACACTGCCAAGCTCACCCCCACACCTCTTCCACTGATGTGTCGGTGGCAGACTCTCTGAAGGGTGACCATTTTCCCCTGACATCTGACCCTGCCAAACTGGGCTCAGTCTGTCTAATTTCATATTACTCCAAAGAGGTTTACAAGTTACTGCAGCTTTCTTATTATTATCTCAGAAGAAACACACTCCCATTCCAGTCAGTCTCTATGTCTCCCTCAACACAGCCTCTCCACGCTGTTTAAATTAAGACCAAAGTTAACAAAGGCCCTCTACTCTTTTTCCCAACTATTTTCTACTGTTTTTCTGTATAGCTCTCTGAAGAGCTACCCTATCCAATGTTGTTTATTGCTGTTACAGAAACTGGACAATGGTCCCAGAAATTGAAAATTACAGAGGTACTTTCAAACTTGCTAAAATCCTTGCCTCTTCTTCTGCATCAATCATTCTGACATGACTCAGGGTTCCCTTTCCTTAGTAACCCGCTCTTCTGCTTTACATGCTGCGTTCTCCCACTTTGAGATGGCCAGTCCTGGCAGCATTCTGCAAACAATTATAAACCCTGTTCTAGAGTCACCATTTGTTTCAAAAGATCCTGTTCAGTAGATAACCTCTGATCTCGCTCTCCCCGGTCCTCTAACACCATGTAGGACTAGCAGCACTGTTTGTGCAAGTACCCGACCTCATCAAATGCTTTTACATACTTCTTCCTCTTATCTGAGTCTCTCAACATCCTGAGAAGAACTATTGGTCTTCTCATTTTATCAGTGAGGAAACCAAGTTGAAGCAAGGATTAGGTGACTTATGCAGTCAAGCAGATATTTAAATGCTAGAATCAAGACTCAAACTGGGAGCTTTACATCCGACCACAACTCCTTCCCCATACATGTTTCTGAGAGTAAACCTTGCTGTTAACCAAGCCCATACCTCTGGTTAAGTCTTACAGGGGATGCTGCAGGCCCCGTGGTAAATACGTGCCTTGGCCCCTTAGCCCATGCTACTGTTTTTACTCTATTTCCCACTCTGAGCATCAGGCCTTGACATACAAGTCTCACCCCTCTCCCAACCTCCTCAGGGATCATTGTTGTTTTTGTTTAGTCACCAAGTCGCGACCAACTCTTTGCGACCCAATGGACTGCAGCACGCCAGACCTCCCTATCCCTCCCCACCTCCTGGAGTTTACTTCTGCTGTATTAGTCAAGTTTTTTCTTCTGCCCTGAACAGTCTTGCCTCTTTTCCACTGATATCCCCTCTGTCAGGAGAAAGGAAGTAGTCTTCCCTTCTTACCCAGTGACTTATTCACTCACACTCTTTGGCTCAGAAACCACAGACTCAACCACAAATTCCACAGAAGTGTGCATTATTTACAGCTTTGGATGCACGTTCTCCATCTTTCCCTGCCCCTTCTCTGCTTGAAGCTATCCACTCTAGAGTGTAAGCTCCTGGCCCAGAAGGCTCTATTTAGCCACCCAGCACAAAGCTTTGCATTCAAAGGCACATAAACATCGAAGATTATGATCTTTTATTTAAAATAAATAAATAAATAAATCACTCCTGCTGCCCTTGATCTGAAATAATGACAGAAACCAGCTGCCAAAACCACTAAGGGCATTATTTACCTCAATTCAGAGTTTCTGAATAGGAATTAGCTAAAAAGAACTGTAAAGTGAAAGACAAGGGCAAATTTGTTTACATTTATTCCCAAAAGTATAAAACCAAAAACTGAGAAATTTGTTATTAGCTCCCCGTCAACAACAGTCCAGCGCTACCGCATAGCGAGGTCACCCTGGGTAAGAGGATCCTAGTTCCCAGCATTCTTATGACAAGGGGAAGGTGATCAGCTATTCTGATTGCACACATGCTCTGGAAAAGCAACAGCTGGCTGCACACTACTTACTGGTTTATCCTTGATGGTGGGGCTTGACACACACAGGTACAGTTTCCCGTCTTCCTCTAGGCAGGCGTCTATCAAAGCTTGTACCGAGCTCTCCTCCTGGAACAGCAGAAAGGCATAGCCTTGGGGAAGACAAAAACGAAAGAGGAGGGGGCAGGAATCAGTAAATTACACTCAAAGTACCAACTAAAAACTCATCTATTGTTTCACTTTGGTGAGTTCTTACTAAAATCTAAGAACCTAAAGTGGGACACAGGGAAGAAATAGGCCCTGAGACCCTCATGTGCCAGGCACTCTATTAGATACTCATAAATTTTACCTTGATTTCTAAAATTACTTAGGGAAGCAAGTTCAGGTCACATCTATGGAAATTTTCATTATATAGGTTTGGTCAACTTTAATGAGGGTTGGACACAACTTAGTGACTGGCCAACAACAAGAGGTTCACCACTGGCCTGAGCCTCAGCCGCTCTTGAAACAAGCATCACCTGGCCTCCAATTTCTATAAAGCTCCAGGCTTGACACGTGCTTCAACCTGGATGTGTGCTGAATACACTATGCTGACTGAAAGGAGCCAAGCACAAAATACTATATATTTTATGGAATGCCCAGTATAGGCAAATCTATAGAGACAAAAATAGATTCGTGGTCTACCGTCCAAGGCTGGGGGAGTGGAGGGAATAGATACTGTGTTTCCTCTGGGAATGATGAAAATCTGCTAAAATTGATTGTGCTGGTGACTGCATAACTCTGTTAACATACTGGAAACCACTGAACCGTACATTTTAAATGGGTGAACTGAGAATTACATCTCAACGAAAGTTGTCAAAAAAAGAAAAAAGAAGCTCAACAATAGGCTAGTGTTGTCTTTATATGTCATGTCTGATGGTGATGCTCTGTTTCTTCAAGGATATCCTCCTGCCTCACGGCTGAGCACATGATCTGCAAACATGGACATGAGCAGCAGGATGTCCATGGACATGCTGAGCTTTGTCCCACTTAGTAAGATTTACTGAGCAACTGTTACAAATGACACACAATCTATGGATTATGAGGAATAGTGAGAGGAACTAGACAAAGTTCCAGCTGTCCAGACACTTACATGGTAGAAGAAACACACTTTAAAACAATTAACTACTTGCTACAAAGCTGAGGGAGATAAATGGAAATAAAAAGTACTGTGGGAGCCCAGACAAGCAAGGAGGCTGACTTGAGAGAATCAGCAAATACGTCAAAGAGGACAATAGGTGTTGAAGGGGTGAGCTCTGGTACATGCTGCCACACTGGCAGCTAAGCAAAGGTCCATCATGAGTTAGTCTAAGCTCAAGTTCAACTGTTTGACCTCTCTAGAATCCTTTTAGCTTTGCTAAGTCTCTTAGCTGTCACCTCTACTCCCAGTCCTGCTAGTGACCTCAAAGGAAATCATCAGAAATAAGGCCCTCCTCTGGCACTCCAATACTTTGGCCACCTCATGCGAAGAGTTAACTCATTGGAAAAGACTCTGATGCTGGGAGGGATTGGGGGCAGGAGGAGAAGGGGACGACAGAGGATGAGATGGCTTGATGGCATCACCGACTCGATGCACATGAGTTTGGGTGAGCTTCGCGAGTTGGTGATGGACAGGGACGCCTGGCGTGCCGCGATTTATGGGGTCGCGGAGAGTCGGCCACGACTGAGCAACTGAACTAAACTGAACTGGCACTCTGAGGGCCAGAAAGATGTAAGTGGTGAAGCAGGATAAGAACCACCACATTCAGAAGCTTCTCACACATCAAAGAAGCTCATCGACTGGCCTAGAAGCAAAGCTCCCTGGAGTCCTGAGCAGTGCGTAACGACAGTGGCAGTGGACAATGAATAATGGGTACTCTTTATCTTCTCCTCCAACTCCTCATCTACTACACAGAGCATCCAAGCAACTCAGCAGGAGGAAGACCAACCATAAGGCAGCACACCAGGAGTGGCCACCGCAACAGGCAGACGACAGGACACAAGGGAAAGCACCAAGCCCGCAGGAATGGGTATGCGGCCACAAGAATGAGACTGCCTGCGTGGCAGCACCCTGAGTTGTTTCCTGGGCTTTGCTTCCAGGCTGGATGGGCTAAAGAATTCAGCAGGTGGCCAGGCAAGAACAATAAAACTTAACTGAAAAACCAGGAAGGATAATATATCATTTCTTCATACCCTCTCTCTTTTGGAAATAATATCAAATGATTACCAAGCCCCAGGGAATCTATTAAAAGTTCAGTGTTTTCATTTAATGTGAGAACATTAATTAAATTTGTCAAGGAGAGTATTAGAGGTCAGTGGGTTAAAAAATGCAAAGATCACAAAGAGGTCTTGGCACGTCTTCTCAAATCTCCTGCCTCACCAAGTTAAATCTTAGTGCATATCTTCCATAAAGACCCTGAGAGGCATACTGAACATCCTGTTTTTTGGAAAGGACCCTGTCTGTGTACAGTAAATGCAGCAGGCCCATCAAAAAGGCCTAGGGATGGACAGCTCAGTGTGCTAGCTGAGCTAGCTCCTTGCCTCTGCAGGGCCATGGAGCTGGCTGCACCTTTCCTGTACATTGCTGCCTGCCTCCTACAATCTTCTGTATCACATCCCACACTGGGTTCAACTTGGGCATCAGAGGAATGGGAGGGTATCACCCCATAGCAGCTGAGTAGCTACCACAAAAGTGCACAGATTTTTCACTCAGGCCTATTTCATAACCATAAATGTCAACACTGGTGGTGGACAGAGTAAAAACTGGGAATCACAAGTAAAAGCCTGCTATAAATGTTATTAGCAAGAAAATGATCTACAACTTCTTTTCCTTTCCCAGAAAATATGCCATAATACTTTACCGATTTCTTCAGAATGGCTCTTTTACAATAAATGATCTCTACTCCCTGCAGCTGCTACTCTGAGTAACGCTACTCTCAGACATTCCCTTAGCACCACAGAGAAGGGGTGTAACTCAAGTGCAGCCAACCCTGCCTCCTACCCCAGGCCTTTCAACCAAAGTAAAATTCAGAGAAACCCCAACAAACCCATGAGAACAACTTCATGAGACATTCAACTACTAAAACACCTTCTGATACCTCAAGGTCAACCAAACCCAGACGACAACAGAAGTCAGAGGATTAAAAAAAAATCAGGAAGGAAGAAAACTTCAAACACATTCCCCTTTGATCTTCAGAAATTCGAGGTCAAAGCAAACAAAGCAGAAAAAGATGCCTTCAGGAATAATAAGGTCAACATGAGATGGAAATTAAATCAATGACTTACTACAGAGCTCTGGATTAGGGAGTCAGCACGCCTGGATTGGGGTCCTAGTCCTCACACTTACTAGCTGTGTAGTAATAATAGAAGCTAACATTTACTGAGCATCTGCTATGCACCGGGTGCTGTTTCTAACTGCCTTATGTGTATTAACTTGTTTCATCTTCACAACACTCTGTGAGGCAAGCACTACTTTAAATTCTGTTTTACAGTTAAAGAGACTTGAAGAGGGACTTCTCTGGTGGTACAGTGGATAAGAATTTGCCTGCCGATGCAGAAGACACAGGTTTGATCCTTGGTCTGGGACGATTCCACGTGCTGCTGAGCAGCTAAGCCCCTGTGCCACAACAACTCAGCGCGTGCTCTAGAGCCTTCGAAAGGTAACTACTGAAGCCTGAGCGCCACTATATACTGTGCTCCACAGCAAGAGAGGCCATTGCAATGAGAAGCCTCTGCACCCTAATGAAGAGCAGCCCCCACTCAGCAATGAAGACCTGGAGCAACCAGAGAGAAAGAAAGAAAAAAGAGAAACCTGAAGAGTGATTAAGTGACTTGTTTGATGGTGACTGTTCCAATACCCAGTTAAGTGGTGAAATCATGAACTAGAATGCTAAAGTTTAGGAATCTTGTCTCTTTTATCTGTAAAATGAAGAAACTAGTTATTTGTCCTGATCATCTTACAGTCATCTCTGTAGATGACATATGTAAGGTGCTTTGAAAACTAGGATATTGTGCAAGTGTCAATTTTTCTTTTATTGCATTTTCAGTTATTTTTGTGTTATGTAAACTGTTTTAAATATTTATTTATTTTGGCTGTTCCAGGTCTTAGCTGTGGCCTGTGGGATCTAGTTCCCTGATCAGGGATCGAACCCAGTCCCCCTACATTGGGAGCAGGGAGTTCTAGCCACTGGACCACCAAGGAAGTCCCTGTGATATGTAAAATTAAGCTGAGTTCTGCATATGGTCTCATTATAAAAATCAGAGTTCAAATAAATGAGATATACTCTCTTCTTTGCATTTGTGAGCATTTGGTGAATAAAGGGAAGTAATCTAGATACTAAAGGAAAACCTTAAAGGTTTTTGAATGACAGCTTGAATATTACTGTAAACAAACAATAAGGTAACTAAATATTTGCTTTCGTATATCATTAGCCAGTTTTATCAGGAGACAGAATGATCCAATGTGGTACTATTTGTTGATTTTAATACAGTCTTTAAATAAAAGCCTTTTATAGCTAAAAATCAAACTTCTGAAACTGTCACAATGATGGTAGGTTCTTCTATTAGTTTGGTTTGAAAGGTGTTAAGAAAAAAAAAAAAAACTTGGCCTCAAAATTATAACTCCCTCCATCTTCCTGTGCCATCTGAGCCAGGCAAGAGATTATAGGATTATAAAATTCAAGTTCAGAAATGGTGACCTTTTTACCCAAGTACCTACGAAGTGTGATGAGCTATGGGAGGCCCTCAACTCAGAGCCAGTCTGTGGGTGGAAATCTGGGCTCTGAGGAAGCAGTGGGAACTCCTGGCACGGCCACCATCCCCACCCTGGGTTATGGGCAGAACGGGTGGCAGGAAGCTGCTTGCTTTTCCACCAGGGCCAGAGAGGTTGGGGAGGAAGAGGAGGACTGTGAGGGATTTGGGGACAAGCCTGAAGTGACCAATGCGCTTCTCTGGGGAAACAGGTATGGCATGAGGGCAGGGACTTACGGGGATAATTCCATTTTGTTTGGCCAGGCTTTTGAAGGATAAATTTAAAAAATTCTCCCCCTTAACACCTGAGAACACATTACCACAACCTCCAAAATGTTCTTGGCTACCTTTCAAAAACAAAGCTTCCTAAGTTCCTGAATACATAATTTTTCATGTCACATTTTTTTATATTTGATCCCTAGCACAAGTAACAGTCACCACCAACTTTACCACCACAAACACCAGTTATTAAGTGCTTACAACACAGGATCCGCTTTGCTAAAAATAAACACTTTACCTCGCAGTAATTCTGAAGTAAATACAGTTGTTGTTATTATTACCATTTTACAGATGAGGAGAACTGAAGCTCTGAGAGGTTATGGGATACCTCAGATTAAAACCTAGAGAGTAAATTTGGGATTGAAATTTAGGTCAGCTTCCAGTGGCCTCATTCTTTATCCATTAACTTGTACTATCTCACCTAAAAATGATGACATAAAAATTTTAACACCACTAGCAAACAAGTACTTGCCTATTTATTATTTGTCACTTTTGTGACAGTGATCATTTGACGGTGGTTTAGTGCCAGGAAGTGGTCACCTGTGCTTTAGCCCTACAATTTAAGGTCTATGCAGATACATCCACCCTAGAGCCCACAAAAACTATATTAAGAAGAGCTTATAAAACCAAACAATCTCAGCTAAAAAAAAAAAAAAAAACTCTATTAAGAAGAGTTAAAATGATGAATTTCAAAATAATCAGAAGTTTAGTTTTATTTGGGTCAATCAAATTTTCATATTTAGTAAAGACCTATCGGTTTTCAATGTATTTTTAGGTAGCATATTTAGAATGAAGGCTCTTGAGGGAGTTAAACAGCAGATCTCACTAAATTAGATTTTAATAAAATGAACATCATCCTCACAGTAATCATCAACTTACGCAAGAATCTTCAGTGGATGCTAAAACCATTGTGTAAATTTGGGAGGAGATACAAGTTACTCATGCAATCTTAAGGTATCACTTCAAAGATTAATTAGTATTTGCAAAGGGACAAAAAGGTTCTTTCACAAAGGAAGAACCTGGCCGACAACACCATAACCAAATGATCACACTGAGCGTCACCAACAACAGGGCTGACTGACCTAAATGTGCCTCTTGTATTATGTCCTTGGTGCAGCATGTCACCCGCTAACAGCGTTTCCCCCTGCATCTCATTATAAGGAAATAACCGATCATTCAAATTAAGTGATAGTCCACAGAGCATACAACATGAACCCACCAAAAGACACAAAAGACAAAAGGCCTAGGAAACTATCTAAATTATAGAAGACTAAAGAGATATGACAACTAAATGTATGGCTACACTTTGACCAGATCTTGGATTTTTTAAAAAAAAGAAAAAACTCTAAAGGACATGACTAGAACAATCTGGCTACCTCTTGCTCTCAGAAGATATGGGGAAGTGTTTAGAGGTGACAGTCTTAATGTCTACAACTTACTCTCACACGATTCATCAGAAAACACAAGGGCTTTCCTGGCGGCTCAGTGGTAAAGAATCTGCTGGCCAGTGCAGGAGACATGGGTTTGATCCCTGATCCAGAAAGATTCCACATGTTGTGGAACAACTAAGCCCATGAGCCACAACTATTGAGCCTGTGCTCTAGAGCCCAGAAGCCACAACTACTGAAGTCTGCGCACCCTAAAGCCCGTGCTCCATAACGCCACTGCAATGAGAAGCCCACACAGGGCGCCTGGAGAGCAGCCTCAGATCTCCGCAACCAGAGAAAAGCCCACACAGCAAGGAAGACCCAGAGAAGCCAGAAACAAATAAATAAATATAGGTGGATATACATACACAGGCTTCCCTGGTGGCTCAGCCAGTAAAGAATCTGCCTGCAATACAGAAGACCCAGGTTTGATCCCTGGGTCAGGAAGATCCCCTGGAAAAGGGAATGGCAACCCACTCTAGTATTCTTGACTGGAGAACTCTATGGACAGAGGAGCCTGGCCGGCTATAGCCCACGGGATTGCAAACTTGGACACAATTCAGCAACGAACACTTTCACATACATATACACATACTGACATGAAAAAAGAAAAAGCAAATGAAGCAAAATGCTAACAACTTGTGAATCTAGAGGAAGGCTATATAGGCGTTCACTGTACTCATACTTTTTGTAGGCTTTGAAATTTTTCAAAATAAAAATTTGTGGAAAAAAATTAGAACCACAAGCTCTTTCTGGCAAAGAGGGTAATATACTCTCTCAATCTCCAAAGAAGTGTGTGATATTTTGAAAGACCTAATATTTCTTAAAATCAACTAACGTTCTTAGTTATTTATATGTTTAAGTTATCAACTACAATGGTTTGAAAACAATCCCAACTTGCACAGCTGTGCCCTGAGCTGCAGCTGCATTCACAAAATGGTGACCGACCAGGGAGGGCCAGTTTCTGGTGAGAGGAAATCAGTACCAGAAGGAAGGATCCAAGGTCTGGACAGAGAGAGAGCTCACTCCCTGCACAGAACCCAGGCTCCTTGATTTCCTGTGACCTTCCTACAGAGATCTGAAGGACACCTCTCCAGCCAGAGCTGTGTGAGTTCAGACGTTTTCTGGCACAGGGAGTCTGCTCCAGACATTCTCCCTGACCTTGGCTTTCAGGTCAGAGGACCTACTTGGTTTGCCTCAGGAGTCTTTGCCTTTGGATTCAATTCAACTGAACCGAAAATGTTTAGGAGTTTCAAGGTAGGACACTAGGCACTAAAGCTATGAAGATAAATAAGCCAAGAAAGAAATCCTGCCCTGGAGAAATGCAGCCTGTAAATAAGTGACTAAGGAACAACAAGAAAAGTGTTAGATTGGGGTTATATCGTATAAAACACTGAGCAGAGAGGCCCAAACATCAGGAAAGCCATACTGTAAAGGGCATATCTGGGCTGGAGGATAATTGCTTTTCTAGGAAGGAAGGGCGGGAGAAGGCAATGGCACCCCACTCCAGTACTCTTGCCTGGAAAATCCCATGGACGGAGGAGCCTGGTAGGCTGCAGTCCACAGGGTCGATAAGAGTCGGACACGACTGAGTGACTTCACTTTCACTTTTCACTTTCATGCATTGGAGAAGGAAATGGCAACCCACTCCAGAGTTCTTGCCTGGAGAATCCCGGGGATGGAGGAGCCTGACGGGCTGCCGTCTATGGGATCACACAGAGTCAGACACAACTGAAGTGACTTAGCAGCTTAGCAGCAGGAAGGAAGGGCAGTCCAAGTTCAGGAAACAGCACAGGCCAAGACTTGGAAAGGCCAAAGGATTGGCTTCTTTGGAAACCAGGAAGTAGAGTTTATTAGTTAAGAGTATGTGACTAGGGGTGGCAGGTGAGAAAGGATGAAGTGGTTCATCACCCCCTGCCTGCTGCCTGCAGAACATGGTAGATCTCTGAAGTGGATTCCTTATTCATCCCCATCTTGGATGAGAACATCTGATCTCCAAGATGTACTGAACACTCACTACGCACCCTAGGCAATGCAGGGGAATTCTAGTATGAGCAAATCTTTGTACTCCAGAAATTTATAAACCAGTACATGAAGATCATGAAGAGTAAGTATCAAGAAAACTCTAATCTAGGAACAATGCATTCAGGGCCCTTAGAAGTATTTTCTAAAATGTATTTTAAAAAGTTGGACTTCATAGAAGGAAGTCAGATCTTTCAGTGAAGAAGACATGGATGAAGAAATCAGGGAAGACTTTCTGTCGGTGGTAGCATAGGAGACAAGTCTTACATGAAAAACTGGAGGAGGACATTCCAAGGGAAGGATTTAGCCTAATTAAGATGCAGAGATGGCTCAGCAGGCACTGTCCATGGATCCCTAAACACTTCCCTGAGATTTGGAACCAAACGTATTTCTTTGACTATCTTTGCTACATAGAGCTGAGGGGAAAACATTTTGCTTCAAGCCTGTTTTGTGTTTTCTATTACGCTAGTAACTGTTGCTTGGTGGGCTTGCTGCTTGGCAGGAGGTGTGGAGGAAGGGGAGAGTGGACAAGAAAAGTCTGATGGGTAGTGACCCACCCCAGAACTGAAAACTGGCAGCATGCTTCCTGTGTTCTTAGTAAAGTCCTACAGTCCAGGGCAGTGACCTGGGGCATTCGGGCTTAAAGTCTGCTGTGTTTACATAACCACACATTCCCTATATAAAGAGGTCCTTGTGAAGTCTGCCAAATCTGTCAGTTCTAGTCACAGTCAGTTCCAACAAGCACCTGACCAAGAAAACTGAGATCAGACTGGGGGTGTGGGAAGGAACTGGTCAAACTAGTTGGGCAGTTTTATTTTTACTGAGCAACATATTTTTAACTGGGGGAAGGACACTAATACTATCTAATCTCTATGAAAGTGATGCATATGTACACTGTCTCCTATAATCCTTTTAATAATAATAGCAGTATTAATTCAGATGAGTAAACTGAGGTTCAGGGATTAAATAACTTACTCAAGGTCATCTAGCTGGTAACTGCTGGTGCCCACGACTGAGTCCACAAATAGCTACTTCCTGCCCCACTGCTTGTTGTTCTGTCTCATTAGACAACTGGCAAGCTCTCCATTTTAACCCAGGAGACACTTCCCCGCAGATGAAGCTTTAGTCCGACCCTGCTTGTACACTGCCTGAACTTTGACAATCTAATTTCTCCTCCGTGCACTTTTAACACTCCTCTGATGAGTTCTTAATGCTGCTGCCAAGAGGTTTTCTTGGTGTCACGGCTTCCCTTTCTCAAGATGAAGTCTATCCGTTCTATTTTGGAAGACAACCCAAGTCTGTGCTCTCAGCTTTCAAGATGTTTCCCGAGATCCTCTCAGTCAGCTTCCCATTCTGAACCCTCTCAGATGACACATCCTCTCTTGGGCTCGCTGGCTCACGGTCTTAGCCCTATCCCAACTCCTGTCAGCAAGTCCTGCCCCAAGCCACACCCTCTTCTAAAACATTCTCTCTGCCTCAGCCTACCAAATTCGCACCTGGCATTTTGGTTCCTACATTTCACTGTCTCCAAAACAAACTTCTCATCGGACTTAACTCTGGCTTCTCCAAATTTAACCAACATTGCCCCTTCCCAGCACCTCTGCCTGGGGATAGCACGACAGGTCCTGCTAAGACAGAGGGCACGGTGTCTCTGTTATTCAAGTGGCTACTTGGCTTTGTTCCATGGTCTGTACATTCCTACTGCCTGTTTCTTTCTATACAGTCTCTCAAATTATTAATGTTTTAAAATCAAACACTAACTCTTATATCTGTAATATAATGCAAAAAAAGAGGTATTTAATAGAACAGTTTAAACTGAGGGTGTGCTAGGCTGTTAAAAGCAACAATATAACTGCTCCATCTGTCAAAACAGGACAAAACAGAACAAAAAGCCCACTCCTGCTGCTCTGCAATGCAATTTCCATATTTTTTTATAAGAAAATTCATCCTGAGAATGAAAGTTCTATCAATTAAATATAAAAAAGGGTTCATAATTCATCAAAGACTATGAGTTTTATAAGCCAGGAACTGTGCTTTAAAAAAAAAAAAAAAAGGCCAAGTATTACTCAAAAGCTTACAAACTGCAAAAGGTTAAGTACAGGCTAAAACTCCATTAGGTTCCCAACTTGATCAGTTTATGTAACTCAGAAGGTGGAAAAACTTGGAATCTGGGCCTAAAACAACACTGAATTATTTCCATCCAAGTTACGCTACAAGGGAAAAAAATGTGAAGTTTGAAAACTTTCCTTTCAAAAGCCAGATTTAGACAAACTGAAGGAAAAAGGAATGAGATGCTGTGAGTCCAGCCCACTGCAGCTTCACAGTGACCTATTTTGCCCTTTTCAAGGAGAGCTCTCTTTCCTATTCCCTAAACAGCATCTGCTTAGCTAGTCAGCTCAAAGTCAGTGTGAATCCTACGTGGCCGGGTTTATGCCAGGTTCACAAACTATGTTGGTATTGTGTAAACTTCCACGACTGCATGACCTTGGTCTCAAGGACTAGAGGTTAAGTCAGCCTGACCAGTGTGGAGAAAATACATGATCAGCAGAAATGCCACTCAGAAGTACATACTTTATCCAAGGTGGGCAAGAGGCAGAGAGCAAGGCCTATGGGTCACTCTTGCATAAATATGCGTGACTGTCACGGTTCCGTCTACCTGGCTGTGCACCTGAACTGCTGGGGCCGACGCTGGCTCTCGAGTGGGCTCAGGATGCCAGCACCACCGACGTCTCAACACAGTTTCAGAGTCATGTGGCCAACTGCCTGTCCAACATCTGCAGCTGGCTGCTGGCCTTGCCTTTGCCCCAGAGGTCTCTGCCAGCAGGGGTAGTGCAGCTGTGCTCACTGCGCAGGAGATGCCAACTCCTCTCCCTGGCCTCAGCCCCACCACAGGAGGTGAGACTGTTGGCAGCATGGGGAGCAGCTGTTTGGTACAGACCCAGGGGCAGAGGCTGAGGGAAGGCAGACTTTTTTTGTCGCTCCAGTAATAGCAACTTTGGATGTGGGCTATTCTCCCAGGAGGTGATGAGGGAGGTTATGAGAAACACATCTACTGTCACAAAAGTTTGCCATGCCCAGCCTAATCTTCCCACATGCACAGCACCACGCTCAAGGAAGCAGAACTATGCCATTTGCTTTATTTTTTATTAAGCACTCAAGGATTCTAGGGAAAAGGCAATGGCAACCCACTCCAGTACTCTTGCCTGGAAAATCCCATGGATGGAGGAGCCAGGTAGGCTGCAGTCCAAGGGGTCGCTAAGAGTCAGACACGACTGCGTGACTTCACTTTCACTTTTCACTTTCATGCACTGGAGAAGGAAATGGCAGCCCACTCCAGTGTTCTTGCCTGGAGAATCTCAGGGACAGGGGAGCCTGGTGGGCTGCCGTCTATGGGGTCGCACAGAGTCGGACACGACTGAAGCGACAGCAGCAGCAGCAGCAGCAAGGATTCTAAGGTCACTACCATTAAGATGGCCTATGTCACAGCAAGGGGTAAAAGATGAACTGAACTGATCAGATTCCCTCTCTCCGGACTCCAGCTAGAAATATGAAATCAATTTGCCCCCTGGAAGCACAGAAAGAAGCACATATGCAGAGAAGAGCTGACTCATGATAATGCAGAACATTACAAGGAAGAATTAACAGTGCCTACTGTTCAAATGCCTGCAGCCTGCCACCCCCGAGCACAGTCTCCATGACACCTGGTTGTATCATGGCTCCTATTTTGGGGCTTTCCTTGTTCCTCATAACCATAATCCTAATTTGAAGTAGCACAAGAGAACTCTCTGATCCTTGTAGTCAAAGATTTGCCTACAGAGCAATGCACTCATGTGCAGAAACAGCCTGGCATCACCCAAGAGGCAGAATCCCCTGGTTAAGCTACAGCTAAAGGGTAGCTCAGACCTACAGCCTTCACCTAAACCAGCTCTCTGGAAATACCCTCAGCTAGTTAAGTGTGACCAAAAGAAGAGAAGAACTCAGGAAAAAACCAAGGATCACTTTCAGTTTTAAATAGCTATGAAAGTGTGCCCATGGATCATATAGCTTAAGTTGCTAAGTTTTACATAAAATCCAGCCTTGCAAATAATAGCATAAGTTATCAGACTATATAGTTTAAATCTATTTACTTTTCCCACAAATTACACACCCTAGCAAAACAAAAACTACTTTTTTTTGATAATTCACCAGGTGAAATACTACTGGTCAGCCAGGTTCAAGTCTGTCTAATAAGAGCTGTGTGCTCGTAGCAAAAGACACATCACATCTTTGAGTCCTGGCTTAAAATAAAGGTTGGATTAGAATGAGATGCTCTTTAGGGCAGCTCTAACATCTGATGGACTCTGCTTCTCTCTGCACAAGTAATGAACTCATTATTCGCAAAGATAAAATCCACTCATTTAGCAAATATCTGAGGGCTAGCCACTGATGCAGGTGTGTAAGGTACTGAGTATAGAGCAGAGAACAAAATCCCTGGCCTTATAAAATTTACACTCCAAGGTGGAAAAAAAAAAAAACACACACACACACACACACAATTTTTTTCAGGTTGTGATAAGTATACCTTATCACAAGGAAAAATAAATAATGAGGGTGGAAAATAAAAATAAAATGAGAGTGAGGACTAGAGAGCAAGAGAATAGAGGGCCCGCTATTTGAGATACAGAAGTCAGGAGAGATCTCTCTGTGAAGGTGACATTTCAGCAGAGTCTGTCTATGGGAAGAGAGGAGCAAGCCATTTAGAAATCTGGGGCAAGACAGTTTCAGACAAAAGACTAAGACCCTGAAAAGACTTTGTGTACCTCAAGGAAGAGCAAAGGAGTAAGTGTGGCCGAGAAGGTAAGGCAGAAAGTGACCGGAGATGATGTCAAAAAACACCCAAGATTCAACAGACGAAGAGGACCCAAGAGGAAAAGGTTTAAACTTCAAGTACAAGAGTAAAATCAATGTGATTTCTGGCTTCTGTAGGGGTCCATTACATTCCAAACACAGAGGCAAAAAAGGTAAGTCCACAACTGCAATGTACCATTCATCTGACTTAAAACTAAGCAAAAAAATGTGCTGCAGATGTCCAAATTAGCATAAACTTCATAAAGAAAATTGCTTTGGGAAGCCATGTGATATCAAATCCGGAGTCATTAGGACTTTCATTTCTTTCAACTCTGGTTAAGCTTCTGCTGCAAATTTATCCTAAAGAAGAACCATACGAAACGATATTTTAACAGAAGCATTATTTATAATAGCCTACATGACCAACAAGCAAGTAAATTATGGTGTAATAAGTGAGGCAGCCACTTAAAAAATAAGAAAATTAAGCAGAAACATGGGAGGAAGGAGAATAAAAAACTGTATCTCTGCTATTATTATACTCCCACAAAAAAGATATATATGAATAAAGACTGGACGGAAACAAAAATGATGACAGTGGCTTTGCTAGGGAGGCAGAATTATTCTTTTTCCTTATAAAATAACACTTATTCACTGCAAAACAGATTGCTTTCTACTTCATTACAATACTAAGGCCTAGAATTAGGATAACAACAGAAATTACTATGATCCTGTACTTGACGAGAGAGCCACACGCATCTCTCCATGAAGGACTGCTCATAACCCTGGCGTATCTGTTGGTGCTGACTGTTCTTGCTTGAAGTTTCTTGCCTTTAGCCGCCACGGTCACAGACACAACGCCAGTCCTTCACTCCCCTTTACCTCTATTGCCGTGTCCTCTTTTTCTTTCTGGTTCCAGACAGAACTTACTCACGGCTTTTCACTTTCTTCTCCCTCCTCTCTATAAAGCTGACTCTCAAGAGATGTGTACCTCCAGCATCAGACTCTTCCCAAACTCCCTATCCACAATGTCAAGTGCCCATGAGGAATTTCCTCCCAGATAAGATGTGAGGACATACCAAACTCTGCATGTTTTTAGTCAGATCAACACCACACACCAAACTGGTTTTCCATTGACTGTCCCACACTCAACAGTGCCAATTCTCCCATTCAGTGGGCCTATCGTTTAACACGCGATGGTGAACAAATTACACTCTTTTGATTTCTTACTCTTTAAAATGGGGCTAATAAGGGCGCTTATCTTGTGGAGTTTAAAATAAGATTAAGCACAGAAAATAGTAACCCACTGCCTAGCTGACAAGTCCTTAATAAACATTTACCATCCTAGTTTTCATTATTCTAGCCCCCAGAATAATTATCAGTATTTTACCTCTTTTATCCCTGTCTAGCTTTTAAGACTCAGGTCTTGCACAGCCCACAGTAATCTAACCTGTGCCCCTGCCATGGAAGTGTGAAGTCTTAACCACTGGACCACTAGGGAAGTCCCCAGCCCATGATAATCTATTCCTCCTCTGGATGCCTAGAACTTTTTTTCACTCGTTTGTCTTTAACCATAAGTTGATCTGTATTTTCTTTAATAAAAATAACATCACTCATAAACCTACTGTATGCCAGGATGATTTTAAGTACTACACATGGATTCATCCATTTTAGTCCTCATCACAACTTTATGAAGTAGGTACTCATATTACCTCTCTTTTACAGGAGATGCAACTAAGGAAAAGAAAGGCTAAACATCATGCTTAAGGTCATACAACTAAGAGGTGGGGTAGCCCAGCAAGTCTAGTTCCCAAGTTCATGGTCTTTACGATTACCTAATGCTTCACATCTGTGTTCTCATGTCTCCTCTGAAAAACTGCAGTCTTCTCAAAAACAAGCATGGTTTCTTCTCTAGAGCCCCACAAGGCCAGAGAGTATAGACTCTTCCACAGACAGATGGGCGACAAATATTAGATGGATTGATAATCTCAACGCTACTTGATCATTTGCACCAGGACGCAGGCCCTCTATAGCACTTAAATTCTGTTTTCTCACCATCCACTTGTAGTAACTATCTTCGAATTACCTTAGCACCCAAGCTACTTACATAGTGATGTTGATTAGCATTTTGTATGAATGCAGGGATTGGTTCGTGTGCTAACATTTGGGAGAACCTCTCTTTCCAGCACTCACAATATCAACTTTGCTATTTCGGAACTAAAAAGCATGAGGAAAATTCCTCAATATTCTGACTAGCTGAATCTCTTTTCATCATCAAGAACCAAATGCAGAAAACACAAAGCAAGACTTTGCTTTAGTTTTATCAATAACTATTTGGAAGTATGTTAAATTGATATTTCTATTTGACCCAACTCCATTCTGTCTTCACCCCAAACACCACAGAAATGCCTTTATATCTACTCTCTCTGGGAGACTAGAGCAATTGAGGGAAGGGAAAAAAACTGTATGTCTTTCCAAGGCTTTCTTTTGCATCATTTTTCCTTCATCACAACATTCCAACCACCCTTCCTTCATTTCTTCAAAGGAAATAAAGCCCTTTTCTTACTATTTCCCACATGGTATTCCTCTGGTTGAAAATTGCTTCCCTACACTTTCTAGCTAACTCCTCAATAATCAGTTCTACCTAATCCCTGTTTTCTCAAAGAAACTCTATATCCTCAGTCTAAACTGAAGTCCCCTTTTTAAAAGTCACTGCATTCTCCACTTTTCCTTCAGAGAACTATTATAGTTGGTAACTGTGTTATTTTATGATTTCCCCCAGAGGAATCCTAAAGGTCAGAAGGTCTGAGAACACATCATGAAGACACAATACGATTTCCATGCTTTCTTCCTCCTTCATGTTCTCAGAGGTGCTGTGGAGAACACCAAGCAATGACCTGCTTGTGGCCCACAGACAAACTGTTTCAGAGGGTTCTGCATATCCTCAAAGAAGTGATCAGTGGCTTTGTGCTGGTGAGAACCCCAGTTTCCACCCCCTCTCACTCTGCTGGCCCAACAACACTTAAGAGAACAGTTGATGTATGTGGTCACTGATTCTTTACATAGATATTAAGCTCTCCATAGTTCAATGAAATGGCCACGGTTTGACAAACCGTACTCCAAATCTGTACAGGCGTACCTGCTGGATACACGAATGATACTGTTTATTTCATTAGGCACACACGTTCTGAGAAAAAAACAGAAGGACTTCATATTGTATGGTTCTTATTTTCCTCTTATCTACACATAAGCCTAAAGCATAAAGCCAAAGAAACTGTGCCTAATGGCCAAGCTGCAGGGACCTAAGAAAAGTATAACTGACAAGAGGAGTATTACCAAAAAAGCACTGACCTGAATTAAAACGTGAGGAATTCAAAGAAAAGCAGAAACAGCACGAGGGGGCATTATTAACAAGGCACAAAACAGTTTGGAATAAACTACTTAGGTGTCCCCAGTGTTCAAAGCAATGGGCATGGAATCTCAAAGTTACTGCAACCTTGGACTAATACCAAATTTCTTTAGGTCCTTCCAAAATAGGTCAACCTTCAGACTTTGGCTGAAAGCAAAACACAACAGGAGCCAAAAGTTTAATAATTATTTCTTCTCCTTGACCCCAAAATCACCAGAGAGGCAAGCTGCTCTCTGAAGATGCAAGCCTGAGGACCAGAATCAGGGGATCCAGATTCTCTGCTTGGCCTGGCTCTTACTAGTCCATCTCAACACTTAACCCCAGTTGTAAAGTAAGGGCAACTTCCATAATGTCCTACAATTCTATGTTATTGTGCTGTTAAATAGGAAGGGCACCCAAACCATGGAGAGTTCATAGAGCTGCTAAGCTCTACACTGCTCATACCAACCCAAATGTTTTCTCTTTAACTCTCAGAGGCAAATTTAAGTGGGAAGTTGTGGAGATGATACACGTACCAAAAAGGCAGGCAAGAATAATGGTGGTCCATTATGCATAAAATATGAGCAGAGATGTGAAAATATTCAGCTTGGGAAAGAGAAGACTTGAAGGGAACTGATAGTCCTTGATGTACCAAAAACATACGTCACAACAATGACTTACTCTGTTTTACTCTATTGGACACAATTGACCAATGGGTAAAGACTGTATGACCATATATATCCTTATTTTCACTGTTACTTTTACAGTGATCATCTCCAACAGAAGAACGAAATTTAATAATTAGTTATGTCTACACAGACTTCCTCTGAAATAAATGCCTCCTTTGTCACTGGATGTCTCCGAAGGTAAACAATTCTCTGGGCTACAGAGGTCAATAAACTTTCTGCAAAGGGATTTGAGGGCCACATATAGTCTCTATTACCTATTCTTCTCTGTGTATGTGTTTTTACAACACTTAAAAATATAAAACCATCCTGAGCTCACAGGCTAAACAAAGAGAGTTTGTTGACTCGTCTTCTGCAGGTGTGCTGCCCAATAAATATGAGTCACATATGTAATTTAAAATTTTCCAATATCTACATTTAAAAAGCTAAAAATCAGAAACAGGTGAAGTTAATTTTAATATATTTTAATCCAATATATTAAAAAAAACTATCATTGTAACATGTAAACAAAATTACTAATGAAATCTTTTACCTTTTTAAAAAATAAGTCTTTGAAATACAGTGTAGAGAAACAAGAGAGATGACCTTTCAACCAATACTGAATTCTAATGATTCAAATCAATAAGGAAATAAAGGAACTGTCAATAAATGACAGCTGGGACAGCTGGCATAGTACCTGGAAAAACAAAGGTGGATCTTTTCTTGTTCCTTACTCCATTATTAATCCCAGACAGAAATGAAATGTCAATGAAATAAAGTAAAATAATAAATTCAAATGGCTAGTAAGAGGAAAAATGCCAGAAAGGATGCTATTTTAAGCATCAGATTAGCAAAGATTGAAAAAGAGCCATATCTCTAGACCGTCAACAGAACAAAGTTTCACAAATTAGGTACTACCAGTGGAATATAAATGTGTATGATCTTTGTTAAGGGCAGCTTGGCAGTTTGTATAAACATGTACCTCACTTTTGCAAAGTCACCCTAAGATGTCATTAGAAAAAAGCAAAAAAATGAAGGCACAAGGATATTCCCTGAAGCAGCATCCATGAGAAAAAACAACTGAAAGCAACTTAATGTCCTCAGTTCAGTTCAGTTCAGTCACGCAGTTGTGTCCGACTCTTTGTGACCCCATGAATCACAGCACGCCAGGCCTCCCTGTCCATCACCAACTCCCAGAGCTCACTCAAATTCATATCCATCAAGTTGGTGATGCTATCAGCCATCTTATCCACTGTTGTCCCCTTCTCCTCCTGCCCTCAATCCCTCCCAGCATCAGAGTCTTTTCCAGTGAGTCAACTCTTTGCATGAGATAGCCAAAGTTTTGGAGTTTCAGCTTTAGCATCAGTCCTTCCAATGAACACCCAGGATCAATCTCCTTTAGAATGGACTGGTTGGATCTCCTGCAGTCCAAGGGACTCTCAAGAGTCTTCTCCAACACCATAGTTCAAAAGCATCAATTCTTCAGCACTCAGCTTTCTTCACAGTCCAACTCTCACATCCATACATGACCACAGGAAAAACCATAGCCTTGACTAGACGGACCTTTGTTGGCAAAGTAACGTTTCTGCTTTTCAATATGCTATCTAGGTTGGTCATAACTTTCCTTCTAAGGAGTAAGCATCTTTCAATTTCATGGCTGCAGTCACCATCTGCAGTGATTTTGGAGCTCCCCAAAATAAAGTCTGACACTGTTTCCACTGTTTCCCCATCTATTTCCCATGAAGTGATGGGACCAGATGCCATGATCTTAGTTTTCTGAATGTTGAGCTTTAAGCCAACTTTTTCACTCTCATCTTTCAATAATAGGACTGATTAAATAAAACAAGATCATTAAGGATAATGTAAGTTTCTTATAGAAAGACGTTGACATTGCTGGGGGGAAATGCAGGTTATTAAATATTAGTATATATACTGTGATCCCAATTATATAAAATTTTAAATTTCATATAAATGTATGTATTCATAAAGAGATATAAGAAAGATATTTAATAAAATGTATCCAGTGATCATCTCTGACAGAGGTATATTTGGGTTAATTTTCTTTGGACATGATCATAGTGTGCTTATTTTCATTTTTATTTTTTACAATGATCATTCTGCACCTTTTATCCCAGAATCATTTTTATAACCTTCTCAGAATGATTTTTTTTCCACTAGCACTCTTAAAAATATCTCTTACACGTGTCTAAAGCACAATATTGTTGGTTGTTTATAAGATGTATTTGAAATTTAATTTCAAGAATAAATACATACTCAGTCTCAGGGAGGTAGAAGGAAGGTATCTTTTATACATGTCATTTTATAGAGTGTATCACATGTACCACAGCATGGTGGATACATTCTTTCCCTAAAATGACACTGCCTTCATTCACACGTACAACTAGTACTCTCAGGAACATCTTTTTATACATGTGACTTTACAGAGTGTATTACATGCAGCACGGTGAGATGAAGTCATTCACTGAAACACCACGATTCTGACTCAACAAACCATTAAGTATTGTTAAAAACATGCTTTAAATATTTCTTTAGTGTCATATATGCACCACAAAGTGAATACATTGCTTCACTGAAATAATCAGCGTGATGATTTTTATCTTTTTAGACTAATATAAAACTTATTTTTAATTTTTAAAAAATGTTGGGGAGGATTAACAGAAGAATGTTAAAAGCAAACAAATAACCTTACATTTAGTGAATAAATTATTTTCATAGGCAATAGAGTGGGGAGAAGTACAGGTAACAAATCTGATAAACCAGACATAAAAGGAAGCCTCCTGCCATTCCGAGGCTAAGCTATAATTTGATTCTTGTAGGAGGCACAGGAAGGACAGGTATTTAGATTCCATCTTCTTGTGGTGAGTACTGTTACATAATAACACACATCAAAGCCAAATTCCTTAGAGAGGAAGGACATCCTTGAAACATACAGACCGTAAAACAAGAAGAAAACTTTCTCTGTAGCTCAAAACACTCTTCAATATAAATGTAGGAACATACCTAGAATTAATACCATCAGAAAAGTTCCCTAGATTCCACAAAATGATAAACTATAAACAAAGTGATATATTTTCATGCCCTCATAAACCATCAAAAAAGCCTACCAAAAGTAAGGAAAGCAAGGTCATGGAAAGAGAGTCAAGGTCATGCTACTTCGCCCTCTACCCATCACCAGGCTAAGTCACTTAAGATACAGTCATGGATAAAGGTAATTTCATATAATGTCATTCTTCTTCTGTCACTAGCTGTTCCAAGTTTGGGGTTTTATAAGATCTATAAAACTACAGGGCTAGGGCTACAAATAAAATTTTACTCAAAATAATCTTCTCCATTGTTGACAATCCTCAAAACCCTAGATCTTTTCTTTCAATTAATGAAAAGTTAGCCAAGGCTCCTTCAGAGCAGACTCACAGGATCTCATTGCCAATAAAAGTAGATGCTATGAAACAATCAGTACGCTCCCGGGGGAACAGTCTCCAAGACAATCAACATTAAAATGATTTCTTAATGGGCGGGGGGGGAGTCAAAGCTATTTCCAGAGTTAAAATGCTGCATTTTATTGAACTATCATGCTAGTTCTCCAACCGGGGAACAGTGCAGACATTTTAAGCACATTACCTTTAGGAGGAAAATACGACTTGCTTTCAGCTTTGTGAGGCCAGTCTACGACAAGAGGTCCAAACCTGCGAAAGCTGGCAGTGATCTCATCTACAAAACAAAGAAAGAATGTTAGCAGAAGAGAAAAAAATCCTGCAAACAGAATAGCATCACACATATCTTTTTATTTTAAAATGTTTTTTGGAGAGCTGTTTTCTAGAACATTCTTTACAGAAGTCAAATTTATTAAGTGAAATACCATTGTCAGAGGGGTACATTTGGTTATCTGCTATCAACTATGCAGAATGTGTTTCAAACTATAATTTACTTCCCTTCACTTTCAATAAGCCTAATATAAAGAATCTGGAAGAAAAAATATCTGACATTAGCGAAGGTGACTATTCTGTCAAGGAAAAAGGAGGCTGTAAAAATAGGAATGTTCTCCGTTTTTAGAAAAAAAAAAGGCAAAATACATAAAATATTTAAAATACATTTCTACTTATGTGAAGTAATCTCTGAGATTATTAATCTCAGATTCTTTTAGAAATAGTACTATTCTTTTGGTGAGGAGCAGGGACAATAAGTGACTTAAGGATAAGAAAAAACTAAAAGCCAATGGCCTCTTTCTCCTACGCGTATCTACCACACATCCTAAAGAAAATGTTTCAAAAGGTATAGCTTAATGGACTTATCTTTACCTTCTGACTTTTGATTCAAAGCAGAAGGTTATAACTGAGCTCCTGATCAGGTTTAAGTTGCCACTATCTCAGGACAGGGAAGCCTGGTGTGCTGCAGTCCATAGGGTCACAATGAGTCAGACAGGACTGAGGGACTAAACCACAGCCATGATCAAAAACTTTGTCTTAAAGAAAAATCCAAGGGGTTTTTCATTAACAGGTATCTCTACAGATGAGATCAACACTAGTAAAAGAACAGTTTAGAGAAAAATGAGCCTTCAGCTGTGTACAACTTCAAAGCAGTAAACCTAAAGTAAAATCATTTCTCTCATTATGAAAAAAGGAAAATCATGATAAATTAAGAGAAATATTATAGCTTGAATAATGCTGGTAAAATAATTCTGTTTTAACAATATTTTTATAGCAGATCCAAAGCCTACTAGAATAGAGTTGTTTTCTTCCCTTGAGTTAACTCTGTCACAATTCTATTTAATTCTTCTAGTCAACAAATATTTACTGACAACCTACTATGTGTTGACCAGCTTTAGGCATTAGTGAAACTCACTTTTGGATTGCTAGTATCTCAAATATATTATTAAGAAATATTCTAATTAGCCTCAATTCTTTCAAAGGCAAAAGGGGTTATTTCATTAACAGGTATCTACATTAAAATATGAAATGGTATGGTGTGATGGATAGGAACAAAGTTCTGGAATCAGTTGGATTTTGATTCCAATTGCACCACTATCTCTCTGATCCTTCGTTTCCTCATCTACAAAATGGAGTTGGCAGGAGATGACTTAGAGGAGAGCTGTGGAGTTTAAATGAGATAATATAAAGCACATAGCACACAATGGGCTTATTGGAAGTTTCGTAAATATTAGCTCTCATTATCATTTGAAAATGTGACCCAAAATTAATAACAAGGAAATGAGAAGCTGTTTGGAGACTGCCAAGTCTGAAGAGCAGACCAGAGGTGCCAAATCTCTTTCTTTTCCATCTATTGAGCATCCTCATCTCCTGACACTAAGACATGAAAGTCCTAAAGCCATCTTCGAGAGGACAGGTAGGGTCAGATCGCACAAGTAATAACCCTGGCCTTTATTAAGCCATTAGTGAGGGCATGGTACCTTCATCAATATCAGGAGGAAGGCCTCCAACAAACACCTTTCTAGAGTAGCGCTCTACTCGCTCCCCGTTCTGACAGCGAGTGGGAGAACTTAAGCCAGATGACAAAGACTGATCGCCGTGACTGTCGTCCAGGAAGGCATCTTCAAAGGGAAAGAGAGAAGATCGACCTGAAACAAATGCGGGAGTTTCTACAGTTAAAAGTGGTTTCCTGGACAACACATGTTTTATTAGGAGCCAAAGTACAGAATGAAGCATTCCAAAAAATACATCTTAAACTGTGATTATTTTTTTAAGTATTTATTTATGTGGCTGTGCTGGGCATGCAGGTTCTTTGAGCCTTAGTTGCAGCACATGGAATCTAGTTCCCTAACCAGGGATCGAACCCAGGCCCCCTGCACTGGGAGTGCAGAGTCTTAGCCACTGGACCACCAGGGAAGTCCCATAAACAGTGATTTTTTCAGTAGAATAAGCAACTGCAGATTACCATGTCTAGACAAGTTTATAGCATCAATTTTTAAAACACAACTTTTTTATTTTGTATTGAGGTATGGCCGCTTAACAATGTAGTGATAAGTTCTGGGTGAACAACAAAGGGATTCAGCCATACTTATATGTGTATCCATTCTCGCCCACACCCTTCCTCACATCTAGGCTGCTACATAACATTGACCAGAGTTCCATGTATAGCATCATTGTTTGTGTAAAGGTAGTACAGCACAGAAGTGACTGGATTGATACTAAGCAAGAAGCATAAAAAACCACAGCTGTTTTTTGCTGCTAAAAAATATCACTACATTGTACTCATACAGCCCCTATCTCTGCTGCTAAGAGTATTCAGTGATTACTTTTCCTTTCCCCAGGCATTTCTTAAAGGGAAGAATAAAATAAATCTTTATTCACAGATTTTGATTGCGTTTCATGGTAACCTCCGAGGTTCAGTTCTAAAGACTGGCCCTGATAGGCGGGGGAATATTAAACTGATGACGGAAGCTGATAATTTCTCTGAGAGCAGGACTAAAAATGATCAATTTGTCCCTGCCCCTCCAAGCTACTCCCATTTGGAAATGAATGTCTACAATAATAAAAGGTGGGGCAAGTGAATGAAAACATATAAATTAAGATGTGGATATACAGATGTAGGTGTGGTTGTGACTAATCTAAGCTATATTTTATATCATTCAAAAAAATGATTTCCATTGTTAACCCTATAGTCTGAGAAGCAAAGGCCCCTACCCTCTCCACATGACCATAAGGAAGATGCCAGAAGTTAAAATCTGTTAATAAATACAACACAATAGTGCCATCTGGCATTACAAAATAAAATTTAAGTTAAAAAAATTTTCTTTTTTTCCTCTTTGAGTCAGTGAGTTCCTGGTAAAACTTTCCATTAGGTTCTACTCTAAAAATGAATTATCTTTAACTTTCTAACTTTTGAAAGAGAGAAAAACTCCCCTCTAAAATAAATTCATACACTTTTCAAAAAAAAGACACTGTCTTTCTCATTTAGTCTCTCCACTCTATATTTCCCTGAGACCTAGGTTTTGCATCACTATAGCCAAGTCTCTAAACAGAATATAAATAGCCTTAGAAAAATACTGAACATTTATTTCTTTTATTTAAAAAAAAGTTACTAATATAACTGTTTATTTTATGAACAACCCAGGTGGTGTAAGAAAGGCACTGTTTTGATGTTGAGAGTTAATAAATAAAAGGACCAAAGAATTGTTTGTTCCACTCTTCCCAACTTAGCTACAAAGAAACAGAACAAAATTTGTCACTTCATGTCACCTAGCTTTTTTAGCCTGGCAAGGGCAAACAAGAGACAGTAAATTCTCATCCCCTGATGTCTGTTTTGTTCAGTGGGAGTAAAAGAACTAGATCTGCAACAACTGTAGGCAAAACAAGCTTCCCAAAGACATCCAGTGATGTTCGCCCAGGGCCGTGGGTTTGCTTTTCATGTAGTCCACACTCAGTGCGTACATCCAAACCAGCATTTCCCACCTTTGTTCCTATCACCAGCTCCTACACTCAACAGTAGTAACATGAGATGCTCAGAAAACAAAATCTGGTGGAGGAAAAGCTGGGAGAACTAAATAATATTGGAAAATGCTATACATGTTATGCCCTTCCCAGAGACTCACAAGCCATATTAGAATACAAAGATTGGGGAAAGTTATGTAGTAAAATAACTTAATCTAGTATTACCTGAATTTAAGATAAAGGAAATCTTAACATACTATGTAACTCAGTGGAAAACACTTGTAGAATTATCCACATTTGGAGAACATCAAACAAATAAGAGCTATTTGGTAGTTCCTGCCGAAGAAATCAAGTCTGGGGAGAGAGAAAGGCAAGCACTTAAATTATCAAATGCGTGCATGGATACGTGCTCAGTCATATCTGATTCCTTGGACCCCATGGACAGAGGAGCTGGAGTGAGTTACCATTTCCTCCTCCAGGAGATCTTCCTGACCCAAGGAACGAACCCAAGTTTCATGCACTGGCAGGCTGATTCTTTACCACTGAGCCACCTGGGAAGCCCAATTATCAAGTAGAGACAGAAATACTAAGAGAAGACTTTACCAAATGACACAAGGGCACAATTTACTGCTCTATGGAAAATGGTAGGGGCAGGGCATTCAGGGAGCTTCAGAATGATTTCACAGGAGGGCATCTTTGAGCAGAATCTTGTGGGAGTTATAGTTTCAAACATGAAGAATAAGAATCCATAGAGAAAGAACTTTCAAAACAGCTCGTATCTTTCCTGTCAAGCCTGCTTCTCTAGCATTCCTACAGTCTCAATGAAAATAACTATTATTCACACTCAATTCAATCATGAAATCTAGGAGTCAATCCTGACATCCCTTTCTTTCATATTCCACATCTAATCCATCTCTCACTAAGTCCTACCAACTCATGCTACAAAATAATTCTTCATTCAGTTCTCTCTACCTTCAGTCCTAACACCCTGGTCCATACTGCCATCATCTCTCCCATGAACTAACAGTCTCAAGAGTCTATACAATAACTTGCTCAGTATGCTAATTCCTACCTTGTACTCCACAATGCTTTCTCTACAAAACAGCCAAAGTCACCATTTTCAAATATTAATCTGTACATGACCACACTCTTTGCCACATCCTTAAAACCCCTCACCTGTAATTTGGGGATAAAGTACAAAAACGTCTCTGTAAACTGTAAGGCCTCTGCCTAACCCTCCTACGTTAAGAGTTGCTGCCTCTCCCTCTGGTTCACTAACCTCCAATGACACAGGCCTCCTTAGATATTTCTGTTATTCCTCCCTACCTCAGGCCTTAAGGAAAAGGTGTTCCCCTACCCAAAACAAACACCCTCCTCTCAACTGCCCAGTTTTCTAATTAAGTCCTATTGATTCTTCAGGTCTAGGCTAAAAAGTCAGTGAAACTCAAATGGAACTTTCCTGACCTTCTAGATTAGAATAGATGCCCATTCCCATCCATTCACAGCACTTTTTCCTAGATTTTTTTTCCCTAGTTACCATTCTGCTATCATATGGGTTTTAACTTGGTATCTCGTTCCCCAACCCCATGAAACTGTAAGCTCTGTTAGGACAAGGACCAATTTAATCTCGTTCACCACTATATTTTCACGTCCTAATAAAGGCACACAAAATAGGTATTCAGTAAGTGTTAACAGTGAGGCAGCAGACAAGAAAGGAAAATACCATGTGCAAATAAGTAAATGTTGGAACACAATAGATGGGTTTGAGGATCCTTCTGGGATCCTGTTCCCAGAAGGCTGAGACCTCTTCTCTTGCTTCTGATTGTTCAAGCATTACATATTACACTCTATATTGTAAAAGCAAATTTCCACATTTTCCAAATTTGCTATTTCATTCTGATACTAGCTTTTCTTTAAAAACAAAAAAAACGTATTCACTCCCTAGAGACTGATACTCCCATCTAATTCATCTTCCTCCTGTCACAACCTGACCATGTTCTTCCCTCTACCCCAAATCCAACAACAGCTACCATCACTCCATTAATAATGTACACCCAGAGAGGGGATGGATGGGGTGCAATTCTGAAGAAATCTGTGACTTATCCACCTGGGAGATGAGGAAGTCTTGAACCAGAGCAGCTAGGAGAAGCAGCAGATGTTATTCTGGAACAAAGAGAAGTTTCTTTCTGTGTAGCCAACATAACCACAGCTTCCCCAGAGTGTTTTGGCAAAAATAAATAAATTAAAAGCAAGAATTAACTACAAAAATTTGACCTGTTTTAAAAATTGGTTGTGGGTACTTAAGAAACTTTCCAAGGTTTTGAAAGTAAATTTCTGTCTTCGCATATAGAGTATCATAGACTTCAGGAAAGAATTTGCCCCTGGAAATGAAACTGCTAAGAATTTACACATATATGATGTTTCTCTAACTGTAGGTAAGACCTAAGAATAAACTCAGTCCCCAGATCTACTTAATCTGAATCAAAGAGGTCAAACTTGAAAATCTGCACTTTCAACAAATTTCCCCAGTGACTCCTATGCTCCCATTTAAGAAGCACTGAAAAGCAGATGACCTGTCTGTAGCAAACAGCCACTAAGACAGACATTGTGTGCAGTGTATGGAGCCTTGGGAAACTTGCAAAGTTCAATCAAGTTAAGAAAAGTATCTTCAGGAATGGAACATAAAATCAATAACCTAGTCCACCTTACTGTAACGTGACTGCCTCAAGTCCTCTCAGATCAGAACAGTCAGTCTGCAGGAAGCATTTAAAAGACAGAAGGGTAGATTAAGAATCCGTTGCATCTCCCAGTGCAAACCAAAAGGAGAGAGGAGGATTTTATCATGCTGCTGGGATGACTCTGTGGGACATCTGTGGCTCATCTGATCTTTCCAGATCCTAAAAACAATTTTTTTCCCTGTGCTCCGATTATAAGCTCCTGAAGGACTGTTCTATTAATTAATTAATTATTATGAAAAGGTGACTTGAACTACTAGATAAATAACCAGCCATTGAAGTTTTATTTCTGTTACATCCATCTCCATGATAAGTTGAAACACTGGCATTCTAGTCTGTCCAGGCATTCATCTGGTTGGCATAAATCATTCCCCCACGACAAACAGTCCCTGGGAAGCCTGGTATAATTTTAGTTTCTGGACACATGCTACTAGAAACTGAAACTTAAGAGGCTGTACCCAAACTGCGTCCCATGAGAGGTCTCGCTTCACTAACACTAGTAGCTCTCTGACATGTTTCTTTTCTTTAATAAAGGCATTTCCCAAGAGCAAAACGTTTTAAGTAAGTCACATCACTTACCAAAACTTATATTCTTACATACCTAGCATATAAATCTGCTTTAGAATCTCATCCTCTCACATAAAATATTCATACTCAATAAGTCAGAAAAAGCAGGAGAAATACTTCTTAATTATTGCACTTTGGCCATTTGGCTCTCTCTTGCACCAATGGTCTGGTTTTCTGATATCTATTTTCAGTTAAGAAGCCAAATGGTAGCCCACTGGCCATGCTGTGCTGCCAAAACCGCTCAGACCTCCCCTCTGAGCTCCCACATCTCTGCTGTCAATCCAGCAGCTCCAGGGCAATCTTCACCCAATATTCCCACTCCAAACCTGATCCTTTTCCTCTTAGTTTTGGAAAGAACTCAGAGATGAATTACTCTGGGGATGTTTTAGTAAATGGCTTATGAGGCATTTCTCCCTTAGGCGGAGAGAAAAAAAAGCTGCCTATAAGTCAAGACAGTCAAGTTTCAGCCTCTGTGACCCTGGATAAAACATTTCACTTATCTGAGTTTTGTTTACTTAATGAGAGATTTGAACTAGATGAAAACGTTTTCACATCTCTGAGGGTAGCAGCATTCCTTTGATTACACAAAAATCTTACATAAAACCCTAATACTAGAATACAAATAGATAAAAATACATCTTACTTGATATTACTATGTGGTTATCTCTTAAGCATCACAACCTTAATGTATTTATAAACGAACTCAACCTCCACCTGAAGCCTATTCTTGCTCAGTCCTATTTCGATAGATGGCATCACACTTCACTCAAGTGTTAAAGCTAGAACCTGAACACCATTTTTGAGTCTTCCTTCTTATTTGCTTTCCATATTCAATTCCTTGGTCTAACGCCATTAGAGAGGGTTGAGTCTGTCCCCAGAACATACCTTCCAATTGTTCACTTCTTCCAACTCCATTGCATTACCCTATCTTAAAACACCATCTTCTCTTGCCTAGACTATTACCATCATTTTGAACTAGACAACCCACTTCTCCTCTCACTCCACTCCAAACAAAAGCCAGAGTGCTCTTTTAAAACATAAATCTGATCACTTGACCCTGCTTTAAAACATTCATAGGTTTCCTCTTATATCTGGATCAAATTCAAAATCCTTACCAGGAGCTAAAGCCCAGTGAGATCAGATTTCCTTTCTTCCTCCAACCTCATATTAATACACCCCACTTCTCTCCTACCAAGCTCAGCCATTCTGGACTCTATTTATTGATACTTCCTCAAAAACACAAGCTCCTTTCTTGCCTCAAGCTCCTCGCCCCTTCACCACTACCCTTTTTTAATACTTTATTAAAAAATAATTCACTTATTATACAATTCATCCTTTTAACCCATTAGCAGTCACTCCCATTTTCCTGGAACCCTCTCAGCCCTAGACAACCACTAGTCTAGTTTCTGTCTCAACAGATTTGCTTATTCTGGACATTTCATAAAAGGGAACCATCCAATATGTGGTCTTTTGTAATTGCCTTCTTTCACTTAGCATAATGTTTTCAAGGTTTATCAATGCTGTAAACATTTATCAGTACTACACTTCAAGCCTCTTAAAACAGTTGTATTTTGATGTCTGGAGTTTCCTTTAAAATATTCTAAAGGAAAAAAGGAAGGGGAATATAAGAAACAAGATAAGCAAAAATGTTGATAATCATTGAAGCTAAGTGATGAATACCTAGTTCATTAAACAATTCTATTTTTGTGTATGTGGAAATTTCCAAAATAAAATATTTATTTAAAGAATCCGTTCGAATGAGGTGGATGAAACTGGAGCCGATTATACAGAGTGAAGTAAGCCAGAAAGAAAAACACCAATACAGTATATTAACACATATATATGGAATTTAGAAAGATGGTAATGGTAACCCTGTATGCAAGACAGCAAAAGAGACACAGATGTATAGAACAGACTTATGGACTCTGTGGGAGAGGGAGAGGGTGGGATGATTTGGGAGAATGGCATTGAAACATGTATACTATCATGTAAGAAACGAATCACCAGTCTAGGTTCGATACAGGATACAGGATGCTTGGGGATGGTGCACTGGGATGACCCAGAGAGATGATATGGGGAGAGAGGTGGGAGAGGGGTTCAGGATTGGGAACTCATGTACACCCGTGGCAGATTCATGTCAACGTATGGCAAAACCAATACAGGATTATAAAGTAAAATAAAAACAAACAAATAAATAAATAAAAAGTAAAGATAAATAAATCTTTCCAGACTTTCCATTTTGTCTTTCCAGTCCTAGGGTTTGAGTTTAAACAACATCTCTCAGAGCAAATCATCCTCCCTTAAAGGATGCTCCCATTCTTCCTTCCTGCTGCTGCTGAGTCGCTTCAGTCGTGGCCGACTCTGTGCGACCCCATAGACGGCAGCCCACCAGGCTCCCCCGTCCCTGGGATTCTTCAGGCGAGAACACTGGAGTGGGCTGCCATTTCCTTCTCCAATGCATGAAAGTGAACAGTGAAAGTGAAGTCACTCAGTCGTGTCCAAACTTCAGAGACCCCATGGACTGCAGCCTTCCAGACTCCTCCGTCCATGGGATTTTCCAGGCAAGAGTACTGGAGTGGGGTGCCATTGCCTTCTCCGTTCTTCCTTCCTAGTACTTAACAAAACTTTTGAGTATAAAAATATTTGTTTGAATATAAAAATGTATCATCTCTCTCTCCTCCACTAGAGTGAACACTCAGAAGAGAGACAGCTAGGGTCTAGCACACCATCTGACCCACAGTGGGCACACAAACATTTAATGAAATTAAGGTAGACAGCCCAGAACCCCTCCTTCATAATCAATGTAGGTTCCTTCCAGACCAACTTCTTTGCAAAAGCAAAAAAATAGTGATCTTATCCCACTCACCATCTCCTGTGCTCATATTTTCCTATTACTACAAGCAGTAATACTTCAGATACCATAGCTATGAACAGTTAGATATTTCTTCAGCTGTCCATGTTTCACTCTGGAACCATCCATTCCTCTAGTCAAGAAAGCTCGCACAACCCGGTTTGAATTAGCAGAATATTATGTTTGTACCATGGTCTCACTGATACAACTGACCTCTCCTCCCTTGGTCAGGCTTTTGGCAGAAAGACAACACCAAATTCATACACAAGTTTGTTTTATTGGATTCTTAGAACCTTTGTTATTGACTAAATCATCCATTAATTTCAATAGATTTTTATGGATTAAATATACACAGAACTACATTTTAAAATAGTAACACCAATCCACAGTAAACCCAATAGTAAAGTAACTCCAATCATTCTTTCCATTTGCTCATTCACATTACTTAAAAAGATCTTTCATATTTTCCTTGTTGCTCTTTAACTAAGAAATTCTGTTAAACATCAAGAGCACTGGCATAGCCAACATCTCTGCATATGGACAAAAGTCTCCCAGAGACATAAAAACTCGTATGAGATGAAAACACAACATATATTTTAATCAAGCATGCTGTAAAATGTGTAGGCAAATATCACATATAACACCAGCGATTAGGCTAGTTTCTAACAGGGGCTGCAGTTGTATGGGAAAACACATATAAAAGCCTGTGAAAGTCAGAACACTATGGAAGAAAAATGTTAAGATTCTTTGCTGTCATTCTGATTCCACAAGGGAAATCAACATTTGTCTACTGGAACACATCTTTAAAATAAAAGTGGGAATCAATGGGAAATACAATTGAATGTTTAAATTCTTTATATACAACTGGAGCTTCCCCAGTGGCTCAGACAGTAAAGAATTCACCTGCAATGCAGGAAACCTGGGTTAGATCCCTGGGTCGGGAGGATCACCAGGAGAAGGAAATGGCTACCCACTCTGGTATTCTTGCCTAGAGCATTCCATGGACAGAGGAGCCTGGCGGGTTATAGTCCATGGGGTACAATCAATATTCATTTTCAAATCCTATTCTTTCACACCTAACTGTTCTTTCCAACTGCTACTGCTTCAACTGTACTACTGAAGACACTTGATTTGCCAAAGTCTACCCTCCAATACCTGATGCCCCATCCGAGCTGTCAACCAATGTCCACATTCTCTCCTATCTTCATTACTTGTATCATGAAACCCTGCTCCTAAAGCCTGACAGTATCTGTGTCAAAAACCATTCATCAGGGTAGCACAGATCATCTCACTGCCAAGTTCTCCTCTCCAGCTGGCCCCCACTGCATACACTCACAGGCACACGCTCCAAGCATCTGGCCATGCCAGGCTCACCTCGGAGCTTTCTTTTAAGTTGAATCAGATACCTGGAGTGCTTCACTTCCTATTCCTTTTCCATCATTCAAAGAGTTCTTGAAATTCCACCTGTTCCAGGAAGACTTTCCAGGTTTTATCAGAAAAGATGGAAGGTTTCACTGGCCTAAATTTTGCTGACAGATCTCGAAACTGTCACAGATAATTCCCTCTGCCCTCTATTCCTAAAATGTTTACCAACATGTATGTAAAACACAGAATATAAGTTACAGCCAACATACCTCAGCAAGTTCACTTTTTATGCTTTTAGGGGAAAGCCTATATTTTGTTTACAGGAAAGAAATCAAGCATTAATACAATCCTTGATCATACAAATAAACAAGTGTGAGGGAATTGGCCAGATCATCAAATTTATACCACGTAGTGTTGGTCCAGACGAGTGTATTTCAGAAAGCGAGAGTAAATATGAGGTATACCTGCCCCATCCTGTATGACTACGTTACCACATTTTTAAAAGATGACGTTTCTTCTTTTTCAGTTTTGGGAACAGAAGACTAAATAAAAGCACGGATCGAAAAATTACTGGCTGTTCTTTTCTCATTACAGAAGGTCAACACTCAAGCATTTCAGTGCCCTGTCATGCTCTTTCTCTGTCACGCACGTGTGTGTGTGTGTATGCGCAGACACACACACATTTCTGTCATTATCTTCTTCATCTACAGGATCAAACTGCAGACTTCTACAGAGCAGTAACCAAGTCATTCTAGGCAGTGTTTAGCTTAGCACTTGATGGAAAGATGTCATGGCTTCTGAAAACGATTAAGTCAAACCTTACAAATAAAGATGGGAAAGGTAACACGGAACTAGGAAGAGTAATTATTTTCTCAGGAGTTTAGAAACTACAGGTGATCTTATATTCTTGATGCCTAGTATTTAATATACTATGATTTTTAACTATATAATAATTGAAAAATACAAAGTCAAATTCTGGTCTGCACAGACATGGGGTCTGACTTCAAAACAATCCTCATCAATAAGCATTCAGTAAGTGCTAACTATATGTAGGTCACAGTATAAGGCACATGAGACAACTGCCCTCAGAGAACTTATCTCCCGTTGAAGAATGAGGACATACAGAAAAGGCAGAAGGAAAGTAAGCAGCAGAAGCAGAGGAAAACACGGCCTGCAAGGCCACCGGGCAAGGCTTCCTGGACGGGGTAAGGCTTGAGTCAGGCTTGAACGCATGAACTAAAGATAGGTTTTAGTTAAGTAAATCAGAGGAAGGGTGGACAGTACTTGCAATGGCTAGACAGTGGGAAAGCACAGGGTTGGTCAAGGGGAGGGTGAGGTAGGAAAAATGGGAGATGATGAGGCTGATGAAACAAGGAGAAGTCAGATGATAGAGCTCCTGAATGGAGAAAGAGGGTAAGAAAGACAAAACGGTATTTCAGAAAGATGAAACAACAGAATGGAAAGGGATGGGGAAGCCCTGAGAGACTAGAGGAAATATACTGACAAGATCTGGGGACTGACCAGTGCCTAAGATGAGAACAGGGTCTGTTATCTGCCCCTGAGATGCTGTCCTTCTCTATTCCTTCCCTGAGAGCAATCAATTTCCTAGCACCAAGAAAAAAAAATATGTTACATAATAATTATAGTAATATTATTTTCTACATTTGAAATTTTAAAATTATAAGAGGAAAAGATGTTAAATGGTCTTGCATAATTAAAGAATAACCAATTATACAAATGTTTTTCTTCACCATCATGTGAAAACAAAACTGACTATGTGATTCCACCATGAAAGAATGTTTCAAAGGTAACTCAAATACATATGAAGTCCTGCTGATACTCACCTATTCAACAAATATTTACTGTGAAACAAATACTATCAATTTAATATTATTATCTTCACTCCAGGACTCATCTACAGAGTCAGAGACATCTTGATGAATGATAAACATCATCCAACAAGCAGCCAAAAGACAAAGGTTCCTGGCTTGGCTCTGACTTTAACTTGAGATCACAGAGCAAATTACTTTATCTCTCCCAGCTTTTGCAAATGAGCACCAAGCAACAGCATTTGTGGAATGCTTTTTGTTTAGTTTATATGGATAAACTTTCCTCTTCCATTTTTTATACTTTAATTCACTAACAACATTCTTAAAAAAAAATTTTTTTTTTTAGTTCCTGACCCGGGATTGAACCCAGGGCCCCAGCAATAGAAGCCACAGTCCTAATCACTAGACCACCAGGGGTGCCTAACTAATTACATTCTTGAAGTTGGACAAGGTTGATTTTATTACTTCATAACTTATAGATGAGCATACCAAATGTTAGTGATAAAGCAGTGATTCCAACCCAAGGTTTTGACCCTGAATTTCATACCTTTCTACTATATTAGGCTTACCCTATGTACTTTGTAATATTATTTAACAAATTACAATAACAAACCAATACAGAATTGTAAAGTAAAATAAAAAATAAATAAATTTAATTAAACAAATAAAAATAAATAAATAAAAACACACACAAAAAAACAAAAAAACAAATTACAGATATGGAAATGCTTTAGAAAGATTACAGCAATACACAAATGAAAGCAACATTACTTTGCTTGGGTGTGGACAGGAGAGAATGCAAGTTCTATGGACCTTAGAGCCTATATAAGTAGAGGACCTCTCTTTAAGAAAAGAAAACAAAGATAAGGTAGAGAACTTGGAAGGGATCCCATGAAAGTGAGGGTACCTGAAACTCAAGCTTCATTTAGCTCCAAGGTAAATCTGTCTCTGGATGTAACACAGAAAAAACTCACCAGTCAAGCTACTAAGATCAAGAATTGCCCTCCAAAGCCTAACTTCTAAGTACTGTGAAAAGAACTCAGTGAGGACAGAACAACAACAAAATACAGATGCTTGGCCTTTATTCCCTTAAGATCATTCACAATAAACCATATAACACAAACTTCCAGTTAGAAATAGTCTTTGCCATGTCTTTATCGGGATTAGAAGAACAAATTACCAACTAACATTGAAAAATAATTATAACAAAAGAGATAAGAGAATTATTTCACTAAAATAATTAAGCTAGAACATCATACCACACCATAATTATTGTTTTACACACACGAGTATAAACACACACACACTCATATTTACTCACAATTTGGCAAGCAAAAGATCTCATTAAAAAAATTTTACCTCGTCTTCGCCCATAGCTCCTGGCTGCATGTAAACACAGAAGAAAACCATGGGTATTTGTATCAAAATGCTGAATTTAGAAATAAAAAAATATTCACACAAACCTTTTCTAAGTATTCTCGGAATTAATCTGGAGATACTGTTCAACTTGACTACAGACATATTATATTAAAAAAAAAAACCTTTATGAAGCACAAGTTAAATCACAAACTTAAAGAGAAATTCGACTGGATGTGGCAGCCACTGGAAAGGATATAATGGATGCTTAAGTTTAACAAATCTTATAAGGATTTATATTGTGGCCCATTATCTATATCAGATAAAATAGAGTTCTGTAAAATTATTTTCTGATTTCTAAATCTTCATTCGTACTATGTACTACCACCAGACATCACTTTGAAGGAAAAAACATTCATCCTAAATAAGTAAAAACTGTGGTGCATGGTGGTCATTCTAAATTTCTTCACACACACGTAGACACACACACACACACACACACACACACACACAAACACTTCACAGTCTTCCCTGAAAACTGCATAAAAATTTTACACAATTAGCTGTTGTTTTACAGAATGTGTTACTGTAAGTTTTCTCTAAGCCTCCTCATTTACTTTCCATACAGTATTACAGGTGTAGGAAACAATATTTTTTCATCTAGAAAATGAATGGAAAAAGCAGAAAGGAGGCAATGGGTACATCCCATAGTGAAGAACAGAGTACTTTAAAGATTATTTTCCCCTTCAAAACTCAAGGCCCACAAAGTATACTGTTACAATGTTTAACAGAGCTAAACTATCATCATACATATACTACTAGGAGATCCTGTCATCTAAAATGACTTTCAAAGTGGAAAGTTTTTCAAATTTGAAACCCCACATTCAGTATAACTTAAATGAGAACTCTATTTAATCCATTTTTTTAAAGGCATGAAATGTTACCATATTAACTTTAAACCAAAAAAAAAAAAAAAAGGATAATTTGGGGTTACACTTGTAGCATAACGCAGAACTAAAGAAAACTACTTCTCTCCTAGGAAAAGAATTCAGACTTTTCAGCTAGAAAGTTGAAATACCAGTTGCTAACCTCATCTTCCTCCAGTTCCCATTTTACTTCAGACACCGTACTCACCCTCATCAACACACTTTTGGCCTCTTCACTTTCCCATGACACAAATATTAAAAAGGGTTAGCCAGATTAAAAGGATTATTCAAACTCTACATACTCCCTAACTCTGTCATAGCTTTAACTTTCAATGAAAAATACCTCTTCTGAATTTACATAGCGTTTACTGTTTACGTTACTTACAAGTGGAATACATTCTAAAAAAAATTTTTAGGAACGTTTATACTTTTCATTATTTGGAACCTGGAATTCATCTTCCCACAGAATGTGTAGTAAATGGTAGTTTCCCAGCTTGGTTCCTCCCAAAGCCTACTTCACTTATAATAAATAATAATGGGTAATAAATAATATGGGTAAATTAACACTAATAGACAATACTTAAAAGAGAGAGAGGAAAATAAGTTTTGACATCCTACCACTTATTTCTTTGTCTTTTCTCCCATCCCCAGTGATGTCATGCTGCCCAACACTCCTCACTATAAAATCTCTATTCAGAGAGGAAATAAAACATTTTGTATTTCAAAATTACTCATTTCTCTCCCAAACAATACATTCCCATTCTTTCTTTCTATCTGCTTCCTGGCCAGATACTCAATGAAAAAGAATTTGATTATGATACTGAGGTACAAATGACTCATCAGACTTTAACATCCCTTAAGGATAAATGAAAATACTGTTCACTTAAGTCTTTAACTGCTAAACATTCAGGTAATAAAGAACACAAAGTGAATAGAACCAGACAGTCAAGGGGGAGGGGAAGAGCCTCCTGAATTGGGGACAGGGAAGAGTTGCAAAAGACATACTTGAGAGTTTTTTATTTTTGTTTTGCCTTGAAAGAGGTTTTATTTATCTCTCACATTGAAACTGCAAAAATAGATCAATATTTCACAAACACTTTGGAGTTTTAAACAAAGTTTCTTTAAATGGTTCATGATTTTTACAGACTCTTCTCTTTTTCCATTTGCTGATATGAACAGTAAATTGGTTCCTATCAGTCTGGAGACTCTGATAACATCAGGCAAAGATGGCACACGGAGTCAGTTCAGTTCAGTCGCTCAGTTGTGTCCGACTCTCTGCGACCCCATGGACTGCAGCACGCCAGAACTCCCTGTCCATCGCCAACTCCCAGAGTTTATCCAAACTCATGTCCATTGAGTCAGTGATGCCATCCAACCATCTCATCCTCTGTCGGCCCCTTCTCCTCCCACCTTCAATCTTTCCCAGCATCAGAGTCTTTTCAAATGAGTCAGTTCTTTGCATCAGGTGGCCAAAGTATTGGAGCTTCAGGTTCAGCATCAGTCCTTCCAATGAATGTTCAGGACTGACTTCCTTTAGGATGGACTGGTTGGATCAAGCCAATTTAAAGCAGTGATCTGAGATGCTTCAATTTGCTTTAATCATGCACTGTGGAATAATTACTTGCTACCTTGGTCCCAATTTCAATAGTTTACCTATGATATCTGTGGTAATTTTTACTGTAACTGCTAAAACTTAATGAGTTTTTACTATGTGAGTGAAATAATTCAAAATGCTTAACATATTTTAATATGATTTAATATACTCCACAACTTTATGACATGAGTATTCTTTTGCTTTCTTCTTACAGATGAGAAAAATGGAACACAAAATTAAGTATCTTGCCTAAAATCACACAGCTAGGAAGTGGCGGACTTGGAATATGAATTATTACTCTGGCTCCAGAGTCCACACTTTCAACCACCTCACTATACTGTTAAATTTCCAGAGGAAAAGTTCACTATCTTATGTTTCTTTTAATACTCTCTAATGCACCGGGCAGAAAGCTCTGTATCAAGCTAGTATTCAGCAAATATGGCTTGTTAGCTATATGTGCAGTCAAAGGAAGGAGTAATGCGTGTCATGATGGTCTTCTGAATGTAGGCCACCTGTGTTGGTGATTAAAAATTTGCTCATAAGGGCTATTTGAAAATAGACTAATTAGAGTCAAACTCTTACCTAAGGGAGAGGTAATGAAAAGAACACCAAGGAGAGAAATTTGGGAGCACAGCAGCAGTGCTTCCCCTGAGAACAAATATAGCTTTAAACAAGAAAGAGTATTGAATACATAAACCTAACATTTTCAGCCAGCACAAAATGATCCCACATAGAAATAAAGGAAGTAATGTGACTGTTCAGTATTCTATGTTAGTAATGTAGTCTATGAAAGTGTAAAGTTATACCAGATATGACAAGATATGATAATTTTCAAAGTCTTATCTACTTCCTCCAAAAACTTTAATTATTTATTAGCAATCATCACCATTACAGATAAAATTCTTTTACTGTTCATTATGTATTAAACAACTTTAGACCTCATTTTAAAAAGCTACATTCAGTTTCTAGAAGTCAAGGTAGTGGTTACCTTTGTCTAGAGGTATTAACTGGAAGGAAACCTGAGGTGGGGTTCTGGGGTATTGATCTAGGTATGGGTTAATTTGTGTTAAGTTTGTGACAATACATCAGGCTACGTATATATTTATGGTCTGTGCACTGTTTGGTACATAATTACACTTCAATAAAAAAAAATAATACAAACATTTTAGACCAGTTCCCTGGGATTAGATTAACGTAGAAAGTCCAAAATGTTAAATTTTTGTAGTCTTCAAAGCATAAGCCTGAATAATCCAAAACTGAAAAAAACATATTTTGCAATCTTACAATTAATGTAAAAGGGTGCATGTACTATGGGATATGGGATATACCAGTTACTCTAAAAATAAGTTTACATGATCAATGACCAGTGCGTTGTGAATGGCACCCTCATGTTAACAGCACAGTGCTCTGTTAGGTACAGGAGGCACTGCTATAAAATGGACCGTCTGTTACTCCTTAAGACTTGGGCCGCACTAGGTTTTAAATGGCTGCACTCACACATGTGATTCTCTAAGGAGATCAACCTGTGATCTGATTTTAAAATCTAAACTAAATCTTCATCTACATGGATTCATCCAAAGTTGCTGAAGTTTCTGTAGCAAAGTAACATCATACACAGATTCAACTATAGAGGTTCAAAAACACTCGTGCATAGCATGAGGCGGTAGGAGAGAGGTCTATCTTCTTTCTTTTGTGGATCAAAGTAGCACGCACCCATTTCAGGAACTTAAGCAGAGTCCCTGAGATGCTATACTTAGGAAAACAAAAAAGATACAAAGATCTTAACACAACATTTTACTAACTGTCTTGGAAATATCTGTCAAAACTGTTGACTATAGGGACAAGCTGTTAATTCCTCTACTTGCAATAAGATCAGTTTCTAAGAACACCCTGTAAACTTATTTTTTAATACCATTTCAATATTCAAAATTAAATTATATTAGAACATCTAATGGTCCCTCCCTTTCAGCTTCCATCTAAGTACTAGTCATGCAAAAAAAATCTACCTAAGATGGGTTAGGATCTTAAAGTTACTACAAAAATATCCCCCTTTTCCTAGTTAAGACTGTAAATTCCCAAAGAGCAGGAGTGATGGAGTTTGTCCCATGAATGCACTGCCTCTATCTTTGTCTTTATAATGGCAGGTGAGAGTTTTAGCTCAGTAACTTTCAAATCTGGCAATTTATAACTGAAAAGATCAATTTGTTCATAAACTTAGCAGCTAAAATGATGCCTGAAGGGATGGGATACACTTTCATCTGCTATATTCCCATAAAGTATTTGCATGTTTCAAAATCCCTTCTTCCTACCCTTTTCTCTTTAACTCTTACCCATTTTTCTCCAAAAAATCTTTTCAAAAAATAACACTAATAACTGGCAAGTATAATACTAGTGTTGCTTACATACTTCATAAAGGAAAAGAAATACCATGTAACAACCTAATAATTTACTGTGATCCAGGCACTATATGCTAAATGCTTATGTTCTAATTGCCAAAGCAACTACCATAATGTATATTTCCAGATGGGCAAACTGAGGCCCAAAAAGAATGCCTGGTCCAGGTTATTCAGCTACATAAACATCAGGGCTGGGATGGAGTTCAGGTTAACACTGGCTCTAAAGCATTTATTCTTTTTCTTTTAAGTTGAGGTATTATGTATATTCAATAAAACTCCTCCACTATAAGTTTACAGTTTGATCCATTTTGGTAATCATATACAGCCATGTAACTTGTACCATCATAATTAAGATACAGAACAATTCATCTCCCTAAAACATTTCCTTGTGCCCTTTGGCTGTTGATCTTATCCCCTGAACCATGGGCCCTGGCAACCACTAATCTACTTTCTTAGTTTTGTCTGCCCTTTATATAACCGCATATAAATGGAAATCAATGTGTTTGACTTTATCTAGCATAATGTTTTTGAAATTTATATATGTTATTACATGTGTTTTGTTTCTCTTTATTGCTGAGTAATATTCCATAGTATGGAAATACTACAACTGATCCATTTACGAGTGTGAAATCCACTCACCCTAAAATTCAAGGGTTGAAGCCCTAATCAGCAATGTGACTATATTTGAAGACAGGGTCTTTAGAGAGATAAATAAGTTGAATAAGGCCATAAAGGTAAGGTCCTAATCCACAAGCACTGCTGTCCTTTTAGGAGGAGGAGATACTAGGGGCACTCATGCACAGAGTTAAGGCCATGTGAGGTCACAGCAAAAAGGCAGCCATCTGCTAGCCAAGGAGAAAGGCCTCAGGAAAAACCACCCTGCCAACACCTTGATTTTGGACCTGCAGTCTCCAGAACTGCAAGAAAACAAATTTATTTTATTTAAAAAGCCACCCAGTCTATGATATTTTGTTATAGTATCCCTAGTAAAGTAATACATCAGCCAATGGACATTTGCAAAGCTTTTATTCCTAACCACCAAGATCAAACAGCCAGTATTTCAAACCTGTACAGTCCTTGAAAATACACAGAAATTCCCTTTAGGATTTCCACAAACTTCTCATCCTCCAGGAGTTTGCTCTTAGTATTATGCTGTTGTTTAGTCGCTAAGTCTTGTCCAACTCTTTTGCAACTCCATGGATTGCAGCCCTCCAGCTCCTCTCATAATCCAAGGTTAATAAAAAGAAACATCTGACTCAAATTTTCACTACTAATATGGTAGTGCTATTACTACCATAATATCCTGTCTCACTGCTTACAAAATATTATAGGAAACTTACAGATCTTTAAGCAACCTTCCAAACAAAACAGGAATTACTTCTATAACCAACACAAAGATATTCTCCCTGGTTCTGCTAGAAGAACTTCATCAAGGTATTCTTGATGGGCTTCCCTAGGGGCTCAGTGGTAAAGAATCCATCTGCCAATGCAGGAGACACAGGTTCGATCCCTGATCCAGGAAGATCCCACATGCCCGGGAGCAGCTAAGCCCATGTGCCACAACCACCAAGCCTGTGCTCTGGAGCCTGTGCTCCCCAACAAGAGAAATCACCCCAATGAGAAGCCCCCACGCCGTGACTAGACAGTAGCCCCCGCTCAGCCACAACCAGAGAAAGCCTGAGCAGCAACGAAGACTCAACACAGCCAAAAATAAAATTAACATAAAAGAAAAAGAGCTAGGGTTAAAAAAAAAAAAATGAGGCTCACTTCAGTCTCTTGAGTCATTTTTCCCCCAAGCTTTTTTCTAAGTATTAGCAGAATCCTCTCTCCTCCAACAAATGAACCGTGACAAACATATCTGTTCCCTGAACATAGTTGTTCAGGATGAAGCAAGTATAGGGATTCAGAGCCCCACCTCTTAGATATTCCTCCTCATAGTGGTCCTTAAAGTATCTCCTCAGGTACTTATGCTCCATGGTAGGACAATTCTTTCTAGTTAGAAAGTTCTTTCCTATACTTGCCTCACTACTATTCTTAACCATACACACTAGCCCCTTATTTGAGGATCATTAGTTCACCTCCTTTTAGTTCTTTTCTACAATGAAGTTATAGTTAGCTATTCTTCGCAACAAACAGTTTTCCACACCCCACATCAGCCTTAACATCCTCCTTCAGATAAACCTAATCTTCCAATAAGACAACACTTGTCTGTCCAGGCTTCTCAGGAGAACCAATACTAAAGCCCTTCACCATCTGACCTCTGATCACCTTTCAGATCCTCATTCCCTCTATTCCACACATCAGACTCATATATTCCAGTCACACCAATTCAACTATTCTTCTGATAGTATCATTATAATATAATCACTTATCCAGTTAACATAAGGATCCAGAGACCCACACCTTAACATCTATTCTTCTCTGCTTCCTAGGGAACTCCTAACTCCCCTTTCCATTTCTATCCACTATTATTTTTCCTATCTTGTCCAAAATGGTCAAGTCAAGGCTTCATTATACCATCCTGCAGTGTTCATGCACACCTCGTATTAATGTCTAAACTACATTTACCATATAGGTTACTAATTAAACCTCTCAATAAGGGACATGCTATCAAAGTCATCACTTCAGAACTTCCAGGTCCATGTCTTAAACTTCTCACTGAAACAGAGAAAGGTCATTTAAAACTTGATCATCTGACAAGATTTCTGTGGAAACAAACCTAGGTAAAGAGCCTCTGCATGTCACTGCTATCACTGGTTAGAGAGTGTGGACATGCATATGAGCTGGCATCAGTTGACGCCCCTGCACCCTCACACCTGAGGCCTCAGAGCTTTCCACGGGAGTAACTATTACCACCTTCCTTTTAATTTCAGTAGCACATTGCTAAATGGCACACTAACTGCTCTCCCCCAAAGCCACAAAATCAAGCAAAGTTCTGAGGATTCTAATCACATACCAGAGTATTTTATATTTTACACAGATCAGTCTATGGCATGCACCCAAATATCTGGCATATGTTGCCAATAAAGCATCTTCACTATGCCAAAATCTCATGAAGCCTCTTTTACTCACTCAACTTTTAGACTGTTCAGGATAGCCAACACTTGCCAACCCTACACGTCTGAATCCCCAGATAATGTAGGGAATTTATACAGAGGGAGGAAAGGGTGGACAAAAACAGCTGCTGCTGTACCCAGGCCCCTAACTCAGCCTCTTTGGCTCCTCCCTACCAACAAGGCTCCTCTCAAGTGGGCAGGAGGGCTCCTTCATGGAAGAAAGTTATGGAAAGGAACAGACCTGAGAATGTGGGAAGAACTCTGGCCCCACAGAGAAAAGCTCATTCCCCTCCCTGGTGCCACCTTTGGTTCCATGTTGATTGGAGAGCCAAGATGAAGAATTACTGCTAACTCCAAAGGAAAAAGAGGGGGGTACATGGGTAGAAGAGGGAAGAGACTAACATCTGTTAGGTGTGTATTTCTTTCCAGATTTGGTAATCAAACATTGCACACTTAACTTTATTGTTAGTAAAGAAGGGATTAACATGTCCATTTTAAATAAAAAATAAACAGGCAACTTTCCCAAGGAAACAAATAAGAGATGGGTCCAGAATTTAAGCCCAGATCTGCCTGATCCTTCCAAACTGCATTATTTCCACTACATTTGTCTGGAAAAACAACAAGACAACAGTAACCACAACTTCAGTCATATAACAAAGGTATGTGCATGCATGGAGAATAACAAAGAAGAGAAGGCAAAGTTTCAGGTAATAAATATTCCCTCCATTTCATCTGCATACCAAGCCTTTGTTCAAGTCTCAGACTCACAGTCTACACCAGAGGCTTAAGTGACAATGTGTTAAAATTCTTGCCACTAACAAGGGAGGCTATGTTCTAAAAGTAAAAGTGATCATTTTCAGAAACGCACGAATTCTCTAACATCAATAAAGCATTATTTAGTTAACTGCTACTCAAGGAAGCCTGAGTGATCTTTACGGAAAAACCCAAAAGGACAGGAGTCATTGCTCTTTTTGGATTGAAGGACTGGTTGGCAGAACAATCTGTGTGTCTAAGCCATCGATGGCTATTTGCTGGTGGCATGACATCAGCAAGTTCCAGAAAATGAAGACACTGCCATATTTAAAACAAGGATGCAAAGAAGAAAGGAATGACCACAATTCTCTGTTTTCTATCAGCGGGCCCCAACAGCACAAGGAAACAAATCACAGGGCATTCCTAAAACGTGCTGAAATCTAGAAAATCCTTTGAAGTCTCCAATTTTCTCTTAAAACCTGCAGTAAGTTGCACAGACTGCTCTATCACAGAGCCATATTTTGCTTGGATAGGAGAAAAATTCTGGAGTGAAACGTGAAATTTTGACTATGTCTTGCAAACCATTTAAAGCATTTCAAAGGTGGAGAGAGGTCTGTGAAAGCACTCTATGAACTGTTAATTTATGTTAATTTAATTGCTAGATCCATACATGTTAGTACCATCTTCCAAAAGGAACAGTTAAAACAAATCTTTTTTAAAAACTATTTTCTTTTTTTAAGCAACGTTTTTATTTATTTATTTTTGGCTGTGTGAGGTCTTCGCTGTGCATGCTTTCTCTAGTTGTGGTGTGCAAGCTTCTCACTGCAGTGGTTTCGCCTGTTGCAGTGCACGTGAGCTTCAGCAGTTGTGGTGCACAGGCTTAGCTGCCCTGCGGTATGTGGAATCTTCCTGGACCAGGGATTGAACCCCTGTTCCCTGCATTGGCAGGCAATTCTTAACCAGTGGACCACCAGGCAAGTCCACGTTAAAGCAAATCTTTAGGAAGAAATTAAGGTGGACTAGATATTCTCTAAGGCTGTTACACTGTGCTTTTCACAGTCTCTCTGCGATATCATGACTGCAGCTATGAAATTAAAAGATGCTTGCTCCTTGGAAAAAAAGCTATGACAAACTTAGACAGCATATTGAGAAGCAGAGATATTACTTTACCTACAAAGGTCCGTCTAGTTATGGTTTTTCCAGTAGTCATGTATGGATGTGAGAGTTGGGACACAAAGAAAGCTGAGCACCAAATAACTGATGTCTTTGAATTGTGGTGTTAGAGAAGTCACTTGAGAGTCACATGGACTGCAAGGAGATCAGATCAGTCAATCTTGAATATTCATTGGGAGGACTGATGCTGAATCTGAAACTCCAATACTTTGGACACCTGATGCAAAGAGCTGACTCATTAGAAAAGACCCTGATGCTGAGAAAGACTGAAGGCAGGAGGAGAAGGGGATGACAGAGGACAAGATGGCATCACTGACTCAATGGACATGAGTTTGAGCAAGCTCTGGGAGATGGTGAAGGACAGGGTGAAGGACAGGGCGAAGGACAGGGAAGCCTGGCATGCTGCAGTCCATGGGGTCACAAAGAGTCAGACACAACTGAGCAACTGAACAACTGATATATCACTCCCTCTCTTCTAGTCTCCCGGACTTAGTACCTACTCCATGGACTGGGCACTGGGCTGGAAGGCAACAAACAGCTATGAACAGAAGCCAGTCTCTGCCCTCTTGAAAGCATACATATTAAAGTGAAACACCAGCATTAACTAGTTAACCGCAGGGTGATGAGTGTTATAAAAGCCCAGGTTCTACTGCTGACACAAGTGCAGGAAGCAAACAAGGAAATCCACAGGGGAAAGCAGGCAAGTTTTCAGTTTCCTGACTCTTTACTATTTATTTGGGGCACCCATATCCTGATGCTTGAGACATATTCACACACAGAGAGAACGTCTTCCAAAATCCAGCAAAGTCAGTCAAGAATATTTCAGACTTCACTTCTTTACAATATTTGATGCCAGGCCATGTAGACCAGGTATATCACTCTATATTTGGGAAAAGAGGATTTATTGAGCATTCAGGGCATAAATGAGGTGACAAGTAATATTCTCCCAGAGACACTGAATTTGTGTGTTTGTGTTAATCTAGTATAAAAATAATATAACCACTTTTAACAATGAATTATTTAAAGCAAAGTTTATCTTCAACATGAAGGCAGATGGTTCTGGCTCCATCATGTCACCCTAGCCAATTCATAGTCTTTTTTTTTTTTAATTGGGAGGATAATTGCTTTACACTATCATACAACATGAATCAGCCATAAGTGTACATATGTCCCTTCTCAATAAATTTGAGAAGGGACATATGTATATCCCTTATGCCTCATAAATAAATGTATGCTCAATAAATCCTCTCTTGAACCTCTCCCCCATCCTCCACCATGTCCCACCCCTTGAACAACCGGTTGAGCCCCCTGTGCCTATCTAGCAGCTTCCTACAAGGAGAGGATGGGACAAATTGAGAAAGCAGTAGCACTGACATACAACCACACAGTCTCGAATTCAGCTTCCCCATTTGTTAAATGAGAAGGTCAAAATGAAACAACAATGTCCTCAGGTCCCTACCATGTTCATGTGTAGCACCTATGCAAAACAGTTTGAATTTTGAATGCTCAAAACATATAGATCATTACATGTCCTTCTGATTATTATTCTGCTTTTTAAATTAGTCATCATTTATAATATATTCATTCCACAATTATATACTAATTTTACTTCTAAATCTGTTCAGATAGAAACAGGGATCTGGTCTTTTAAAAGTTCAAAATACTCAAAGACAATATCTTTGAGAATCTCAAAATAATTCCTTCACTATCTTATTACTCTGCTTAAAAAAAAAAAAAACAAAAAACCACCCACTACTTAGATCCACTCATGGTGAGCAGAAATACAATGTACTCTTCAAATTTTGGAAAATTCCATCTGAAATTCTAGCAAACCTGGCTTTATTCCCACTTTAGCATCAAAGCATCACATGTTCCGCTCCCTCTCTGCCACTTCCTCTCAGCTGAGCTGCTCCCCAAGGAGATCACTCCCTACAGAGAATGAAAGGGAGGGGGAAGAGGAGTCTGCCTGGCAAAAAGTTCATACCAAAACCCTTTTACATTGCCCTTTTGATTCAACAAATGCACTGGCAGCCCTCAGTTCAAGTAGAAATAGAGGCAGAGTCTTCAAAAATATTTTCAAGGCATTAATAACGAGGACAAAGTGGAAGGCAGCATAATCTTAAGCTCTAGGTTTCTTGGTGCGTCAGCTGTGTAACGTGTTAGCTATAAATGACCTCAGAGTTTCTCAAGCAGATCAATGTTTTGTTTTTTTTTTGTAAATATATTAATTTAGGTCTTCAAACATCCAAGGTTTTACTATGGGATGCCTCAATTTATCAGTGTTTTCAGAAGTTTGATAAGGAAGAGTGATAGCAAACAATGATTTCTCCCTGTCAGAAGGAAAAGGACACTTCAAATTTCTTATTCACCTCTTAAAACCTGGAACAGACTCTAGTCACAAGGTGAGAAATAGCAAACAATGAATGGCATGAAAAATTTTAATTTAGATAAAACTGAACCTATGTTACATTACAGAGCTATTGTCTTTAAAAAAAAAAAAAAAAAGCCCTCTACTCTAAATAAGACTATGCCCTCTACTTTCCAAACGTAGCTATAAGCTAAGTCACTTCAGTCGTGTCCAACTCTGTGCAACCCCATAGACGGCAGCCCACCAGGCTCCCCCGTCCCTGGGATTCTCCAGGCAAGAACACTGGAGTGGGTTGCCATTTCCTTCTCCAGTGCATGAAACTGAAAGGTGAAAGTGAAGTCACTCAGTCATGTCCGACTCTTAGCGACCCCATGGACTGCAGCCTACCAGGCTCCTCCGTCCATAGGATTTTCCAGGCAAGAGTACTGGAGAGGGGTGCCACTGCCTTCTCCAAAACGTAGCTATATTAATACCTTATTTGTACATGTGCCTAACGTCATCTAAATCTCACAAAAATAATGAGGTATTCAGAGTATCATAACTGTCTTTTTGTTGGTTTAACTAAAGAGATACTTAGGAGATTCATAGACTTGCCAGCAGAAGCCATCCCTATCATATGACTCCTCTAAGATCTAAGCCCTCAGTGTTGTTCTCTGAAAAAAGGGGGATGATACTACTTCAAAATATTCTTAAAGCTGCTGTATTTTCTCTCACCATAGATTAGTGTTCACGTTCTAGAATGTAATATTATTCTAGTTTTTAAAATTCAGCCTATTTTGAGTCATTCATGTTGCTGAATGAATCAATAATTTGTTCCTCTTTATTGCTAAATAAAACTACTGTGTGAATATACCACAGTTTATCCATTCTCCAGTTGAGGGACATATGCATTATTTTTAATTTTGGCTGTTAAGATTAATTCTGCTTTAAACATTCACATACACGCCTTTGTGTGGACATCAGTCAGTTCTAAGAACTGCTGCGTCCTATGGAAGGTGTGTTATGTTTAACTTTTTAAGAAACTGCCAAACTGCTGTCTAAAATAGCTATCCCATTTTACATTCCAAATATCACTGTACAGCACCTTTGAAAGTGCCAAACATCATGAAAGATACAGCAACTCTAAGCCCCGAGGAAGGTGCATGCTTTGGTCTGGGGACAGAGGCAGGTAGCATTTCATGCAGAAAGATTCACACACAAAGAGATGTAGTACACCCCAGGACAGCCACTCGAGCCTGTGAGTGACTTGCAGGCGTGCTGCCTTAAATTCCATTAGGAAAACATCTAAGTACAACCAATGTAAGATATGTTTTGGAAGTCTAACATGCAAAGAAAAGGAAATCCTAAAAGGCAGCCATAAAGCTGATGCAAGCAATCACAACAGCAGTTCAACAGAGCATTATCTACAAGGCGGCTACGCTAGACTTTAAAAGATTTATATACAGACGCTCTAGTGATCATGATCTCCATTTTACAGGTGAAGAAACCAGAGGCAGAGAAGGTAAGAATGTGGCCCCAAAGTCACATAGCTTATAGAAGGTGCGACCAGATCTGTCTGATTCTAGACAATGTTTTTCTTGACTATGCTAATTTATTGTTCCATCTCCATGTTTCACAAGCCTCCTAGCCTGCTTGGAAGGTATCTCCCTGAAGCTGAGTGATATCCCTTAAGCCATACTATAGAGAAGGAAGGGGCAACGCATTCCAGTATTCTTGCCTGGAGAATCCCATGGACAGAGGAGCCTGGCAGGCTACAGTCCATGGGGTCTCAAGAGTCAGACATGACTGATCGACTAAACCACCACCAAGCCATACTATTTCCCGTTTCTAATGTACTCATCTGGCATCTTTCTGGTATTTCACTGTTTTCCCAAGCTGGTTCTCCACCTGAAAGAAGAGGAGCTGCCCAGTCAAAAGGAACAAAGTGGATACACTTGGCAGTAATCTGCAGTGATTTTCCTAGAGTAAATCACAGCACCTGGCATTCTGGTTTTGAACATTAATTTGACCATAACTTTGATTCATTTGACTGATGATGAAGGCGGATCATCATAACACAGGAAAGAGCATCAAGACAGGTATCAATCCCCTATAAATCCATAACTGCTAAACTCAACTCTATACCTACAGTGTAATCACACACACCCACAAACACACCAAAGAAAACACACAAGCTAAAATTAAGTGTTAGAAAAAAATATGACTAATAGAACTACTACATATATAACTGGAAGCACTCACAGTAGTCCCCTTCCTTCTAAAGAAGGAAAAACAAAACTACATTATGCAAACTTCTAGTGTTTTTGGTGTAAGGCTAAAGAGGATGAAAAGAGAATTATTTAAAAACTAAGATAAAAAAAATACACGAACAGCTTAAAAGGCAGGGGCATATTGTTTCAAAACTAACTGCATTTTGGAAATAGCAGACAAGTGGCAGAACTAACCGATGGATCGGAATCTTCCCATCTCTGCTTCTGTAGTTCTCTGATAGTTGAGGACTATTATTTTTGGGGACCAGCCAAAATTTAGATGTATCTCTTAAGTTTCCTCCCCAGTGGTTGGCCTGCTAATTCCTACTAGAGTCATTGTCTGCTTGTCTTACTGTTTATTTACTTATTTTCTTGGCTGCACTGGGTCTCGGTTGTGGCACACAGGCTCTCTGCTGTGTCACACGGGCATGGGCTCAGTTACCCTGCATCATGTGGGATCTTGGTTCCCCGACCAGGGTTTGAACCTGCATCCCCTGCATTATAAGGTGGATTCTTAACCACCAGACCACCAGGGAAGTCCCGATTCATGGTCTTGAAGAGCAAAAATCAGGAGACTCTCTGGCATTCCACAAATATCGCCAGTCTTTCCACTCTAAATGTCTACTGATTTACTGTTCTCTATAGCTACCCTCTTCTCCCAAGCTCCATTTTCTGGCTTCTAGATGACAGTGGCAGCGGTGATTCTGAGAGGAAGGTATAGCTGGAAGACATGCACTAGGAATATCCCCCAAATGGGAAACTGGCCTATTAAAAGCTGGGGAGTGGAAATGAGATATGAAAATGCTCACCAGGACACCTCTCTCTGTCTCCTCAAGTCAGGAAACCTGACAACATGGCACCTTCAGGAGAGTGTTGGGTTTGAGCAAGATCAGGAAAGTAAAAGAATGGGAGATTTTCTGAAGATATAGCAAATGGCAGCGTTATGAACAGAGCTGGGAAGCATCAATTTTGCATAGCAAAAAGGGGTAATAAAAAAACACTACAACTAACTCACATTTCCTTTTTTAAAAAATTTAACCATTGACTAAACTCTCTTTAATTTTCTTAGCCAGTCTCTTCTGGCCTGAAAATATAGTTCAACTTCAACCCAGCCTCTTTGAATAATCACAAATTCTGAATTAATAAAGATTTACTGATCTGTGACACAGTGGAAACAGTGTCAGACTTTATTTTGGGGGGCTCCAAAATCACTGCAGATGGTGACTACAACCATGAAATTGTGAGACACGTACTCCTTGGGAAAAAGTTACAACCAACCTAGATAGCATATTGAAAAGCAGAGACATTACTTTGCCAACAAAGGCCCGTCTAGTCAAGCTACGGTTTTTCTAGTGGTCATGTATGGATGTGAGAGCTGGACTGTGAAGAAAGCTGAGCGCCAAAGAATTGATGCTTTTGAACTGTGGTGTTGGAGAAGACTCTTGAGAGTCCCTTGGACTGCAAGGAGATCCAACCAGTCCATCCTAAAGGAGATCAGTCCTGGGTGTTCTTTGGAAGGAATGATGCTAAAGCTGAAACTCCAGTACTCTGGCCACCTCATGTGAAGCGTTGACTCATTGGAAAAGACTCTGATGCTGGGAGGGATTGGGGGCAGGAGGAGAAGGGGACGACAGAGGATGAGACGGCTGGATGGCATCACCGACTCGATGGATGTGAGTCTGACTGAACTCCAGGAGATGGTGATGGACAGGGAGGCCTGGCGTGCTGCAATTCATGGGGTCGCAAAGAGTCGGACATGACTGAGCAACTGAACTGACCTCATCTCAGTGTGATTTGTAACCTCATCTACATGAAGGTTGAGGGAAAATAAGTACAGATCAGTCACAGGACAGTAACTGCCAGGCTGACAAATTGTAGGCATAAAAGGGAAGACAAAAAATACACAGGTGTGTTTGTGCATGTTATATACAAGTTACCAGGTGGGCTGGGTCCAACTATACAAGGGGAAAAAAGGTTTATCACAGCAAATCTGTCAAAACCTGTAGACCTCATAAGTATCTACCAAGGAGAATATTTTGTTTATTCTGATCATTTCAAGTTGAAGTCAACTCTGAAAGCAAACTGACAGTAAGTAATGCAAATGTCAAACCCTGCTTGTTTTTATGGTTTACTCTCAGGAGCCCACAGGGCAGTACCCATAGTCATTTGAAGATGGATGTGCTCTGGTATCTGCCATAATGTTGTAAATATGCATAACTCATCAACATTTGATACAGATATTGACAATATGACCCTTTTGGTACTTTAAAAAATATTGCAGCATCACAGAATCTTCATTCTGAAAGCAATCATTAAGATGACCTAATTCAGTCTCCTTCTCTTAGAGATGAGGAAATTTCAAGGCTAAACGGGGGATTTAAACAACATGTACAAAGTGGAAAGAACAGAAATGAAATCTCTTGTTTAAAAGCAGAGATTAAAGAGAATCAAATCAAAGAGAATCAAAACCTTTTAAAAAGAAAAGTGTCCTTTAGCTTCATTTTTTACACAGAAAATCATAAATTATATCCTCTCCCTCTTGCAGAAGAAGACTTATACCGTGGCAAATTAGGTCTTTTCTAAAATACACACGTACTCCTTCAAGCAGATACACTATCATATTGTTCTTTCCCTTTACATTCAATTCTAAATCCCATCATCTAACTGAAGTGTTCTCACAAAGGTTCACAAAATTGCTGTAGTTCAGCAAGCTAAGCATGTTTATTAATCCTCACCCTAAAATACCTACTTCTAGGAAAAAAGTTAGAGGTAGCAGAATCTAACTGTAAAGTGACCCTTCTTCTAGAAATTAAAAAACAGAGGTGGATAGCCTGGAATTTTCATTGCTTTCAAGACCCCCGAAAATAAGAGATAGTAGCTATTAAGAAGAAATGCATGGAACAAATTAGGCCCCGACTTATCAAATAATGCCAGTGGTTCTCAGCAGTGCTCCTTGGAAGGGAGGCTACATGTCAGAACCAAGAGAAATATGGAATATATAGAGATAACCTAAATATGCTCTAAGGAACACCAATGGCATTTCACCATCCTTACTCAAGCAAGAAGAAAAGAGGTAATGTTGTAGACAACAGCAGATTGACCCAGTACGTCTTCCATGTGTATTGAGAGTCAGCTTGTATGTCAGGGTGGATGAGAGGGGACAACCTGATATCACTCATTTGATGGAAAAGGAAACTTATATCCTGAGGGATTCAATGGCTTGCACTGTCCTTTAGACAAGGGACAATTTCCTTTTAGGGACTATTCTTCTGCAAAGCTATTAGGTCCATAGACACTAGGAAGGAGAGTTGATGCCAGCCAGGTATTTTTTGCAGTATTATTTAATACAACAACTTTCTGGCTAATAAGGCTTTGATGTTCCAGAGCTCAATCCAACAACTATACTGACAAAACTATCACTAAGCAGCAAAGCTCCTGACACATTCCTATGCAAATTCCACTAATGGGGGACTCCTGATGTCCAGTTTGAATTCCAGTTGGCTATCTACCACAATGAGAAAAATTCTGAGTTACAGTAAGTTGATCTATTTATTCATACTCTCTAGCCCAGTCCCTCCCTCCTTTCATCTCCCACCTTCGTCCTGCCCTCCTTCCTTCCCCCACTGCAACAGTATACAGCAGAGATCAGCAAAGTTCTCTGTAAAGGGCCAGACAATAAACAGTTTAGGGTTTTTTCGGTTCTGCCCTTGTAGAACAATAGTAGCCATAAGACAATCCATAAATGAATGGGTGTGGCTGTTTCAATAAAACCATTTACAAAAACAGGCAGGGGGCCAGATATGGCTCCCAGGACTGTAATTTTTCAGTCCCTTGTATACAGTAGCAGTTCTCAAACTTTAGTCTGCATCAGAATCACCTACAGAACTTAGTAACACACAGATTTCTGGGACTCATCCTTAAGTTTCTGATTTTGAAGATCTGTAGTGGGGACTGAGATTTTGCATATTTACTAAGTTCCCAAATGATGCTGATGCTGATGGTCCACGGATTCCACTTTGAGAACATACTCTGAAAGCCACTGGTATAAAATATTGGTCTTCACTGCAGTCAGTGGCAGGCTGAAATGTAATGAATAACTGAGAAAGTGGAAATTACATGCTGTCGATTGCTAATTTTACAGAATATTTCATATGGAGACTTACTGTTAAGTGCCATAATATTATCTGTTCCTGGATGATGGAAATTTATTCCCATGCGTCCTAAAAAATAAAACAATTCTGTTTTAAGCACAAAGAAAAGAATGTTTAAATATAATCACAAATATATTGCACAATATGAACATTACAAAAAACTAAAACTATAAACAATGCTATCAAAGGCCACAGCAGTTACAACAGTTTTAAATCAAGTCATAAAACATACACATGAAAAATCTTAAAACAAAGCCAAAGTCTCAATAACAACAAATAAAATAAACCAAAACAAAAAAGAAGCTTCCATTATAATAGGAAATTTTAACGCATCTTCCGCATTCCAATTTAAACATGCCAACTCCCTGGATTACACATTTTATTTAAACAATTTATACTGCCCTTCAAATTCAAGCAGCAAAATAATGAATTCAAAGAAGTATATAAACTTGAAGCTTAGAGAGAATTCAAAGACAAACATTTCAAAGCGGCTCAGAATGCAACATGATGATGAGAATGGCAAGCAGAAGAAGGATGTACATTTACGTAACAGATATAGTGGGGAACGATCACTGGCCAAAAAATGTAGGGTTCCTGTGCTGCCCCTATCACTAACTAGTTAGATGACCTTGGACATAATACTTATGTCCAGACCTTTGTCCTTACAGTAACAGGGGACTGGATGCTTGTTTTTGTATGCTGTATGCCGTCAAGCGAAGAATCATTTTTATATTTTTAAAGAGTTGTAAAAACAAACACAAAATTTAAAAAACAAAGAATAATGCGCAACAGAAACCATATGGCCCACAGGCCTAAAATATTTACTCTCTGGTCTATAAGATGCCAAGTCTGAATCAAATGTTTTAACAGCCTCAGGGGTTTAAGAGTGGAAGATGTATTAATTATTTGGGAAAATGGAGGTGGAAATGATTTACTTATCATTTTCTGAGGTATTCAAACAACAAAAAACCAGTCACTGAAAAATATGCCCTAAAAAAATCCAAACACTGCCAAACAGAATTTAAGAAAAGGGTGCATTGAGAGGGTCTCTCAATCTCTGACCTAGGAATATTCAGATATTGGTGTTGTTCCCGTAAAGCAGGGATGTTCCCTAAATGTTTTTATAACTATAAAGGGCTATCAAGAAAACCAAGCAAGCCCAGATTTAGCTCATTCAACTTCTATTTCCTATGCTACAATCATTTATGGTAAAGAATTGTGTAGTTTATTAATACTACATCAAATAATAGTTTTTATGTTTCTGAAACTCCTTATGTTGTAGTCCTCTAGAAGTTGGATCCTTTTTATACTTTTTCCATCAGGTCTTAAAACTTTTCAGCCTGGAAAGATGAAGCTGAAAGGAAAATCTGTAGTTCAATTCTAATTATCATCCTCTACACTGATTACTTCCAATTCAATCTTCTAAAGATATAGCAAAACAAGAGCCTTAGGCAATGTTTTGTAAATGAAAGTATCACTACTTGCTGAAAAGAAAATTTTTGCCCTTCCTGGTATCCTTCCTACTACTTTTGGCCAATTCGAGGTCACTTTAATGATCTCTAGATCAAGATCATCCACTAAAGATCTTACGAGAAACTCGAGTTCAGTGTCAAATCCATCATCATCAATTACTTAAATGTAATCTATAATTTTTTTCCCAACAATATGCAAATCCTTTTTAGTAAACTGCTTATGGCTTCTTTAAGCTACTTTCTCTACCTCTTCAAAAATTAATGTCTAGATTATAAAATACATTTTTATGGAGAAAATCAGACAATACAGAAAAGTGAAAAAAACAAGATCATCAACTAAAGACAAGCTCTGTTAGCATTTTGATTTATAGTCTGCCAGTTTAGGAGTATATACGTGTAAAGGTTTCTTATCTAAAATGAGGTTTATTTGATAATATTATTTAAATTTAATATATTGCATGCCTTAAGTTTTATGGTTCTTTGGGATTTTGAAGGAGAGAGAAAATATCAAAAGCAAAAGAAAAACTGACTCCAAATTCAGATGAGGCCATTTCTTTTTTCTTCCTTTTGTCCAACAAATACTGCTGTTTAATCAGCTGTGAAAATAGAATCAAGTGTGTGTCATCTGGTGATTTTTGTTAATGCAGTCTGGTGCTGCCTGCGTGACATTTTGTCACCTGTCCATGGTCTGCTATTTTTAAATTGTTCTTGTCAGCTAGCTATCTTTTAAGTATAGTGTGAAATATAAGGTTTCGAAAACTGGAAGGCATACTTGGTTTTACTGAGTTAAATGATGCTGTGGAAATCTGAGACTGTGTCCCACTTTCCCCACTGCATAAGGCCTGATAAATGGGGGTGGGAGAGGAAGGGAGCAAGGTTGGAGAATACAGTTATTCACACTGTAAAAATCACAGTCTCGTAAGCTCAATTCATATTCATATTTAAGATGCTAGTTATAAAACTGTCTCTACTGTTATTTAAAGTTTCAGAGTCAAACTAAACCTATACTTCTATAAGTCCAAAGTAAAAATTGGAATTTTCGTTAATTCGTAATTGATTATGAAAGTCACCTCTTCACTTCTGCAATATCGTTATAAGATAGGGAACAACTGCTGTATCTTTCTCTAATCATTCCCGTATGTTCTAAAACGTCAAGTCCTTTGGAGACCTTTATGTAACAGAATGTAAGTGCTGTGTTCTAGAAAACATTATAAGACAATGTACATTCTACTGCATTCTATTTCCTACCAATTTTCCCAATAAAGTTGAAGAGACAGTGTCTCAGAAAAAGTATCTATAAGATAAAATAATGCATTGGGTAAGAATACAATAAAATGGTGCTTCAAATCCCTTTTAAGGGAAAATTATAAAAGTATGGTACTATAACATTTAAAATATGTTTCAAAGAACCACAAAGCAAAAGAAATGAGGTTCAACCTGAGGTCAAATCCTAGTTTCTTTGCATACCAGTAGTGAATAATTTTTGGTATGTTATCAATTCCTTTGTGCCTACATTTCCTCATTTCAGGCTGTACTCTGGAACAATTAAAGCCAGAAATTTCCAGAGCTATACCGAGGATTAAGTACCCTTAATCTTTTTCTTACTCTCAGGTGACTATAGCACTATACTAAAAGGATCACTGGACAAATTAATGGGAGTTACCCACTTAAAAAAAAAAAAATCACTCAACTTCTATGTATCGTCTTCCCTTTTGTGTAGAACAGAAACTATCACTTCTTGCTAACTTAGAGCCTGTGCCCTAACAGTTTCTGCAATCAGCTAACTTTTATACAAGACGGACTGATATGGGCCAAAAGGAGGTAGTACAAAAATAGAACTGGAGCAGTAATTCAAGTAAGTAAAGAGACCGTATACCTTTCTGAATCAACTCAACGTAATGAAGGTGCACTCTTTCTAAAACAAGGTGACCTCAACATTTCAGAAATGGAGCCAGTTTTCTGTAAGGCTGTGTAATGCTAAATGTTTCATCAGGCACTACCCCCAAACAGCCAGCCAAGCTTACTCCTCTGTCACAACATGCAGACTAAGTGGGATGAGAGGAAAGTGATTGCTTCCTGTTTTCTTGCCACGGTGTCTGCTTGTGCTACTCCAGCCAGGCTGAGGTGACTTCATAATGTCACCTGCCCGGCCCAGTGCACGGTTGTTGTTTTTTCCCTATTCTTCTTCTTCTCTCACATCACGTAGTCCTCTTTGAATAAAAATCCCAAGAGAGGGTATGAATAATCAAACCTAACGTCCCTGAGTTTTCAGAGGGGTTCCCCCAGTGGCTAGGTAAAGCCTCATCATTGGTAGCAACTCAGGAGAGTACCTCTAATCATAACTCTCTTGATGCCAGAAATCCCCCTAATTCTCATAGTCAGAAGAGTTAGCATTCCCTATGTCCACTAGAAAAGAGGACAGAGGACAACTCTTCCTACTAAGGCCTCACTCATCCTTTTCCCCCCCAATTCAAGAGAAAAGTTGAATAAAAGGATTTCTTATTGAAAACATTTATACAATGAAATATCACTGTGAACTTATTTTCATCATGTTTACTTTATGTGATATCCTACTTAATTATATTTTTTTTACACTATTCAGATAAAAAATTTTGGAGAGTCAATAAAACTTAGGAGGATTGTTTTTCTTTCTCCTTTAGGTAGTTTTTTATAATGACAGAATGCTTATCCTTCAGTAATCACTACTTGTATCTATGGCAAAGACACAATTTTGACAGCTTGCATTTGAAAGCCTTTAACATTTAGCTGCAGCCTAGCTAGAAGGAGTAAATTCTGTAGGGATAAAAAGGTTTACTTTATTACCTAGGTCAGGCAGAGGCACACCACTACCACTGCTGTGGTCTTTATCTCTCCTTCACTTTATGAACGAGGTGCTTTATTTTAATGATGAAGACACTAAGGCTTTGAAGAAGCTAAGTAATCTATCTAGGTCAATAGCCAACTAAAGGCAGAATCAGAATTCAAATCCAGGTTTGAACGACTGCAAAATCAGAAAGGCTGAGTTGAAATACCTCATACCCTATAGAGAGAATATAAAATGTTTGGAAAAATGTTAATAAAAATAATAATCTTTGTTATCTCTAGGTAGTAAGGTTCAGGTGTTTTTTCACTTTTCTTTTGTCTTTTTACATACCATTTGAATTTCTTACAATGAGCGAGAATGTATTTTTTTCTAAAGAAAACCGAAATCCAGAGCAAAACACCAAAACAAATAAGCGCACAAAAAACCAATGACTCTCTAACTTGAATTTAAAGACCCTCAGAATAGTCTTCAACTGAAAGAGGATACTAACGGCAGGAGGAAGAAAAGGATAGATAAGGAGCAGTGTTTTTGGACAGACTCATACTGAAGCCACATGATAGGTACCCTAGCCTATCACCTTTCTCTTAAAGCTCAATTCATCTAGATATTTCCATCTTTTGACCCAGAGACCCTCTCTATGAATTTACCTTAAAAAAAAGCTACATGCAAGAACTCGTCCATGGCAGCATTATCTATAATGGAGAAAAAGCTAGAAACAACCTAAGAGTCCAAAGTTAAGGTCTATTAATAAATTATAAAGACCAGATAAAAAGAGTGTTTATTATGCAGAGGAAAAAGATACACCATCACAATGTGTTTCTTTTATTTTTAAATTATCTTTTAGTCATTACACTGTGCTCCATTTTTAAAGTAAAAAATAACTGAAAATCTTTCCCTTAAAATGCTGGCATCATAATGATGTTTTTAGAAGTGGTGTTGGAAAGACTCTTGAGAGTCCCTTGGACTGCAAGGAGATCCAACCAATCCATTCTGAAGGAGATCAACCCTGGGATTTCTTTGGAAGGAATGATGCTAAAGCTGAAACTCCAATACTTTGGCCACCTCATGCGAAGAGTTGACTCATTGGAAAAGACTCTGATGCTGGGAGGGATTGGGGGCAGGAGGAGAAAGGGACAACCGTGGATGAGATGGCTGGATGGCATCATGGACTCGATGGACATGAGTCTGAGCGAACTCTGGGAGATGGTGATGGACAGGGAGGCCTGGCGTGCTGCGATTCATGGGGTCGCAAAGTCGGACACGACTGAGCAACTGAACTGAACTGAAGGATCAAACATATGGTGCTATAACCAAATGTAAAAGTCTCCCAGTTGGAAAACGGAAGCAGACAGTTCAAATACCCTAACTAGGGGACAATAACATGGTGATGTAACTGACTATGGGAAGTAGATCATTCATAGGAAATCACTGTGAGTGGTGTGAATTGTGAAGTTGTAACCATATTGAAACTGTAAAAATGCACATATTAAATGCCTTCCAACTTCTTAGGTCATATTGTATCTTAAAGTACAATTCAAAAGCCTTTTACAGATGAAACCTCATATTTGCAAGTGTATTGGAGAAATTTATGCAGAGGTAACTGGACAGATAAGAAAAAACGGCCCCAGGGTTGGGGCGGGGGGAGGGAGATTTAAGAGAGAGGGGATATATATATATATGTATAGTTATGACCGATTCACAATGATGTATGGCAGAAACCAACACAACATTGTAAAGAAATTACTCTCCAATTAAAAATTTTTATAAAAGGCGGGGGGAGCCACCACAAGTGGAATTAGACATTCACCCTGTCCCACAGTAAGGTACTTTAGCAGTGCTACTCTCAACAGAGCACAACAACTCCTGCTTAATCAATATTCACAAAAACTCTAGAAAATTATTTTATAGACCATAATCTAACATCCTTTCATAATCTTTTATTGCTAGAAGAATACAGACCAAGATAAGACAGACATGCATAAAGAACAAGGGCTGACTTCTTTAGAATAATAGGATGGGCTTACAGCTGTTCCTGGTAGAGAAGGACGACAAATGTAGCCTTAGAAGATACTAAAAACACAAAACAGTCTGTGAATATTACGTGTATGTGTTTTTTTTTAACACCATTCTCACTTCTAAGTGAAATTACCATGTACCTAATCTTTGCTGAAGAAAGATGTGGTAACAGTGACTAAATATAACAATGACAAAATGAGAGGCAGTTTTTTTCCTACTTCTGAAGGCCTTAAAATATAGCTTTTGTCAAAATCTTTTATTTTCTTCACAGCCTGTTAACTACTTTCTTTTCACTAGAAATTGAGGAAAGCAGCAGAAAATCATGAGTGTGACAAGAAAATGATGAAATAGATTTTTGGTGTGGTGTAAGGAAATGACTATCACGTTCCCAGTCAGTCATATCCTATATAAGAGCCCGCAGAGAACCAGAGGGAATCAGATTCCTCACAACTCTAGAGGACATAAGGGTTCACACAAGATGAGTGTCCCTGTGGCTAACTCTTCCAGTTTTCAGATAGTTAGGCTCTCAACCCAAGTACAATGGCTATCTCCACAGAAAAATTCTATTCTACTATTTTTTTTAAATATCATAATGCCCCCAAGAATTCCTATAATCCATAACAAGAACTATCTGTAATCATGAATGTAATATCACCCCCTCTCCTGAATTTACGTGGGCTCTAAAAATAGGAAATCCTAATATTGCTGACCTTGGGACTTTATGCCTTACATTTAACTCAAAACATTTTCCCTGAGTTCCCTGAAACTCATTGGTGGGCCACTGGGAGGGTAGCCTTAGAGAATGCAAAGTGTCACTACCTGCTCTTAAAGTCTGTGTAGTGATACTCCCTACCCTAGAAAAGTGATTGTATTTTAATAAAACCCTTTTCTACAAAGTTTTCTGATGGAGCCTTTGGAGATTAAATCTCATACTTCCTTGTAGTAGACTTGGATTTAAATGAATTAATCCAGGTTCGGCCAAGGATTTCAAATACACAAAGCCCAGAAAACTTGGCTCAGGTCTCATGCTATAAACCACGACCTCAGCTACCCAACACATGCTTCTGCCAGACATTACGATTAAAGCAGTCAACCGTGATTATGGTAGGTAGCTGAACCCAGGTTTAAAAAAAATCAACTTTAAATACATTCCACAATGCTTTACAGAAGCAAACAAACAAAAACAAAAAAGCAAAACAAAACACAATTAATAAAAAGCTGATTTTTGTTTAAAACACCAAGCAAGGAATGGACATATGAATATTCCTAACCTGCAAAATGATTCCTCCACATTATATCAGCGAAACTCATTGGTGGGCCACTGGGAGGGTAGTGTTTACCTTTCAGAGGCTCATGATCTGTCCTTATCATATCCATTAAGGAGTTCTCCAACGAGTGCAAGTTAAAAGTGTCATAGGGCCTACTCCGGTCCTAAAAATAAAAACAAAATAATACATAAAATTACTTCGTAAAATTAACAACCATATCATTTGCTTCTTGCCATGGATTAATGACATGAATCAAAACTCAAGGTAGTTTTAATAACACTTGACAACATGAAGTTTAATATGTTTTCATAATTAATTAAATTGTACCCTTTTCCCTAATAATTCTTTAATGTATATGCCCCACTACTTCAGACCGATTTTCTCTCAAATGAACTGAAAAAAGTAAATTCAAAAAAGAGTCAAGTGAGTCAACTTTGCCTTCAACCCTTCACCCTTTGCCTCTACTATCAAATGAATGTTCTAGTCAAATGAATAGAGATTTTTTCCCTAGAGAAAGACACTAAGAGCTCAGTCTACAAATGGAAACATTTCCCTGAAAAATCAAAAGGAGGTTACAGTTTCAATGTAATTAATTGTATTGGGCATCTTTAATAATTATTACTAAGTTCCATACATGGATATACTTTATAAAAATTAAAATGTGTCCAAAGTACTAAAACTACCTTTTGAAAAACACTACATGAAAAAACCTTTAACCCAAGGTTGTGTGTTTTCATGATGTTAGATTCAACAACATTTTGAAAACAGAGAGCTAACACAAAGTGAAGGAAAAAACTGTTCTACTGTGTTTCATTTAAGCCCATGGGAAACCATCACCTACAAATTATTTTTAGTAGTATGAGCCTAAAAGGAAGTGTGGTTCATGGCCTAACTTAATACTATAGAACAGATTTAGTTTGCTTTTGTTAAAAGAAAAGCAATACAGTCATAAACCTCAACAACCACACCAAATCAAACGACAGCAATGAGAGATTATTTTCAGGGTCCTGAAGAGTTTATCCAGCTTTGCAAATGATCACTTATCCTCCCCTTTGAGCAACAGAATAACAAAATGACTGCCTAGAGAAGCAAAAAGGGATACACTAGGTAAAAACCTCAGCTACAGTCATCATTTTCCAGCTTAAGTCTTAAAATCTTGGGAAGCTGTTTCCTTCTGGATTCTGGAAAGTATAGCCATGTACCTATCCATGGAGGTGGAAAGGAAGGTGGCATTTCCTGAGCACTGAGCGTAAAGTGGGAGCCCAGAGGGTGACTGAATGAATGAATGCAATAAGTTTGGCTGCAGGACCCAAGAAGAGCCCTAAACTGAGAACCAGAAGCAAAAGTGCTAGAACAACTACAATCAACAAGGGGCTTCTGGACATCATTATCTACCTCTCCAGTCCAGGCCTGAAATGTCTTCCTTTATACAAATGAGAGGATTAAACTAGATTATTTATAATACCCCTTCCAATCCAACACTTGTTTTTAACTCACACATTAACAAGGGCACAGATGTCTTTTTAAATTCACACATGAGGTAGAGGGCACAGATATTTTCAGACGCTACAGAGAGAAATTTCATTCTTACAAACCTTTAATGCCCAAGCTGAGGGCCAGGCCCTGGTGATTCAGAGATGAATGTTAGAACCCAGTCCGTTTGCAAGTAATTAGTAGAGGGAGACATAACCAGTTAAAATAAGAGTATGACAGGTGTTTTAACAAAGGAATGTAAACAGTACAATGAAAACTAAGTCACATCTATGTCTTAAAGAACAAACAGGGGCTTCCCTAGCAGTCCACTGGTTAAGATTCTGTGCTTACAATGCAGGAGAAATGGGTTCGATCCCTGGCCGGGAAACTAAGATCCCCCATGCCACGTGGTGCAGTCAAGAAAAAAAAGAGACAGACATATTTTGTGTGTGTATAGTTCTTTTTCAGATCACATTCTATAAAGTTGTGTCTTAAATCTGGACCTGTCATTTAACCAGCAATTAGGCTTGTCTTCATTTATTCTTGATGTCTTCAGTATTCTCACTAGCAAAATGGGATCTTACCTGGGAAGATCAGGGACGTGAGTCTGAGTGATCTCCGGGAGTTGGTGATGGACAGGGAGGCCTGGCGTGCTGCGATTCATAGGGTCGCAAAGAGTTGGACATGACTGAACTGAAGTGTTCATTTTACTCACATTGTATTTGCCCAAGAACTAACATGCATCATTTCTTTGCTTTTTAACAAGTTTATCTACTTATTCATTTTTGGCTGTGCTAGGTCTTTGCTGCTGCGTGGGCTCTTCTCTAGTTGCAGTGCATGGGCTTATTGTAGTGGGTTCTCTTGAGAAGGACGGACTCTAGGGCACTCGGCTTCCACAGCTGTGGCCTGTGAGCTCAGGAGTTGCAGCTCCCAGGCTCCAGAGTACAGGCTCAACAGCCATGGTGTACGGGCTTGGTTTCTCCACTGAGAGATAGATCTTAGTGGAGATCTTCCCAAATGAGGGGTCGCACCGTGTCTTCTGCACTGGCAAGCTGATTCTTTACCACTGAGCCACCAGGGAGTCCAACATTTCTTTCTTTTCTTTGGGCTGCCCTCCCAACCTTTTCTGCCTACACTCTGTTTTTTCCTTTTTAACACTCAGCAGTTAGTTGTGCACTAATGGATAAGAAAGAGACATGAAATACTTTCTTTGCTTCTCCATTTTGGTCCTTATATAATTTAAGAAGGTCCCTTCTTTTGCCTTTAGAATCTTGCCACTGATTACTTGTTTTGCTTTGGGTTCAAGTTATCAGTGGAAACTCCAATTATTTATGGCTACTGCTACTGCTAAGTCACTTCAGTCGTGTCCGACTCTGTGTGACCCCCATAGATGGCAGCCCACTAGGCTCCTCTGTCCCTGGGATTCTCCAGGCAAGAATACTGGAGTGGGTTGCCATTTTCTTCTCCAATGCATGAAAGTGAAAAGTGAAAGTGAAGTCTCTCAGTCATGCCTAACTCTTGGCGACCCCATGGACTGCAGCCTACTAAGCTCCTTCATCCATAGGATTTTCCAGGCAAGAGTACTGGAGTGGGGTACCATTGCCTTCTCCAATTATTTATGGAGTAAAGTTTAATTTTCAGAAATGCAAGCTTATCTGTACCCCAAATAATAAGTATCATATTCTTTGCCCAAAGCAGGCAGTAAAAACGTATGCTGAGGAATAGTCAGAAGGGCAGACTATTTCTGGCACTGACGATCCCAGACTGTGTCTAAGAGCCTTCTGTTATATGTATCCACACTTCTAACTAGAACCCTGCAGATGTGGCGCTACTTCCAAAAGGCTGATGAGGTGAAGGAGCTATTAAAAAAAAATAGCTGTTTGAAGGCATTTTAGACTCTTTCCAGCTAGGACAGTGTACTTTTTTTTTTTAATTCTTCATATGATCCTTCAAGGTAGATAACAGATTCATTTTACACAAGGAAGGTAAGGTTCAGAGAAGATTCAAACCTGGATCTGACCTCCAAAACAATATTTAAGAAGTATAAAAATAGGTCCGAAGAAGTTGATCTAAGCTATATGGGATGGTAAATGAAAGTTCTACGGAAGCATAGCATTGCATCTAATTACCAATGAAATGACCTTCCTGGCAAGGTGACAGTGAGTTTCTGTCAGAGGACTATCAGATATTAGATGACTGCCTGTCAGGGAAACTGCAGCAGACATTTGGAGAAGGATTCACATATCTGAAATTGTTCCCAACCTGTCAAGATTGTTAAATTCACATGTAGAATGGTGAAAATGCAGGTTCCTGGGCTCTGGCTAAAAGCAACTTAATTATAATTTAAAAAGAAATGAATGGGACTTTGCTGGTGGGTACAGTGGATAAGAATCTGCCTGCCAATGCAAGGGACACAGGTTTGATCCCTGGTCTGGCAATATTCCACATGCCACAGAGCAACTAAACTCATGTGCCACAACTACTGATCTTGTACTCCAGAGACTGTGAGCCATAACTACTGAGTTCAGTGAACAACTACTGAAGCCTTTGTTCCTAAAATCTGAGCTCCACAAGAGAAGCCACCGCAGTGAGAAGCCCAGGCACCACAACAAAGAGTAGCCCCCACTCGCCACAACTAGAGACAGCCTGTGCACAGCAACGAAGACACAAAGCAATCAAAAACAAACAATTAAAAAAAAAAGAAATTAATGTCCTGGTGATTCTTATGACTGGCTGGATGATTCTTCAAGTTAAGCCTTTATACCCATGAATCTGATCACTAAAATGGGACAGTAAAGTGAGGGGAGAGACTAGACAGCAGTAAGAAATAAACAAGCTGGGTCACTTTGACAAGGGTCAGCTTTGTAGTCTCCTAATTGATTGTGGGTGAGAGAAGCAGTTGGTGGCCTAGTTTTTAGAAGAACAGACTTTGAAATCAGACATCTGATTTTCAAATTCTGGCTCTGCCACTTGCTGGCATGTCATTCTGAACAAGTCTAAGCCTTGATCATCTACATTTATAAAATGGCAGTGAAAAGAATTCTCTTTTTATGGATGTTTTCAGTACTAGATGGCAAAGTACAACGAGGCATCTGTACCTTGTTGAACTAATATTGAAATCTGTACCAATATTGGAATATTAGTGCTCAACAGATGAAACAAGTGAAATGCACAGTGGAATTTGCATCGGCTTCTTAATTGAACAAATGTCAGTAAGTGCTGAGAGACTTACTTTCTCTCTAAAATTAATTCTATCTATGCCTCATCAATTTATATTTACATACGATTCACGCTTCTTAGTTTTGTAAGTAGTAAACGTTGCTGAGTTAACTGATTAACCAGGAACAAAAAAAGATAGAAAAACTAAAAATGAATTGAAATTCATCAGAAATTATGCACACAGAAAATCAGACCACAATTTACCATTTAACAACAGAGGTGACAAATGGCAAATAATCACATCAAGTCTTTTTTTCCCCGTTAGTTGTGTTTCCAGGTATAGGGAGTAACAAATAGGGAAAACACCTTTTAAAGCTTGTCTTTAACAAGCAAAAATCAGGATGGATTAGTACATGTATAAATAATGTTTCCCATTACTGACTCTTTTCTCTAGAGATAAGGAAGGACAGATGTTATCGGTTAGATGTACACAGAGGCAGCCCACCCTCACTCTACAGTTCATCAGGCCTGCTTTCCTTCTTCCCCTAGCTTGACTTAATGTTAATACACTTACCAAGTACTTAATATATGCCTGACACTGTTCTAAAAATGCTAAATGTATTCCCTCACAACTCTGTGAGGTAGGTAGCTTTTACCCCATTTTATAAATTAAGCAATTAAATCTTGGAGACAGAAGTAGCTGGCTCAAGGTTACAAGGCAGGACGAGGACTCCCTGTACTGCTTCCCTGACTTCCTCCTACTCCTTCCACCTTTTCATCTTTTTCATCTTTTTCACAAACACCCACCTCAACCTAATCCTGACACAATCACAGAGAGGACTCTTTGATCCCACTCTCCCACACAGGCAACCTAACCTTCACGTGCCCTTGGTCAATGACCCTGGTTCTACTGACAACTAGTTAAATTCAAGAGGAAGTTTGATCTACCCTCCAGGACAACCTCAGGTACCAGCCCTATTTCATTTACTTGCCTTTTTCTTGGGAGAGAAATCCAGGACCCTTTCCAAACTTTTCTGGCTTATCCCCAGACATTTCCTCTCCTAGAGATACAAAGTCAAAGCTGCAAGGGGCAAGAGAGCATTTGGGGGGGGAAAAAAAAAGAAAAAGAGTAGCTCTGGAACCACATGATAAAATTAATCATGGTTATATAACTATTCAAAGTCACAAAGCTGGTCAGAAATCAGGATGTGAACCCAGATATGTGACTTTCAAGTTCACACCAGTAATGCTCCAATGCTCTACACTGATCAGTTGCCATGAGTCCCGTGAACAACGGGAGCTTGGCTGGGAGCAATGGGGCAGAGACAAGATCAAAAATCAAAAGGACAGGTGTCTGAAAGGGCTAGCAAAGGATAAATAGGGTTGTGAAATGATATCAAAGAAAGAGGAGGAATTTCTGAAGGAGGTGTTTCTATTTATCATAGGGCTCCAACATACGTAGGATAAAATATTTCAAGGTTAAGGGCATTCAACCCACAAGCAAGAACCCACAAAACTAGTCATTTCTGAATTTTTACCATACTGCTTTTATTATCTGATCAGTTTACATTATTTGAAACTATCTCAATTCCCTGTTCTATACTATAAACATTGTTTAAGGGTAATGAATATGCTTTACCTGTTCTTAAGTGGATATTTAATTACATAATTAAAAATATGAATATATTCTTCTCAAACACATACACATACACAATATATTACAGAAAAAGCAAAAACTGCCAATCCTCCTGCCTTTTTTAAACTCTCTAAGATCACTACATACATCTGGCATATATTCTTTCAGATTTTTTAAAATACACACACATACCTATGTAGAAAACATATATTATTTTGCTATGTTTTGTTAAATGTGAAAATATGCATGCTATCTTGCTATTTGCTTTCTTTGATCAATATTGTGCTTCTGAGATGTTGTTTAGTCGCTCAGTCATGTCTGACTCTTTGTGATCCCATGGACTCCAGCATACCAGGCTTCCCTGTCCTTCACCATCCCCCAGAGCTTGCTCAAACTCATGTCCATTGAGTTGGTGATGCCATCCAACCATCTCATTCTCTGTCATCCCCTTCTCCTCCTGCCTTCAATCTATCCCAGCATCAAGGTCTTTTCTAATGAGTTGGCTCTTCACGTCAGTTGGCTTCTGAGATAGGTCCCTTTTAACATCTGTTCTTGCCTCTCCCCTACCCAACTATACACACATACCGCCTACACAGTAAATGCATAGTGAGCATGTTAAAAGAATCAAGTGATCATCCCAGTGTACAGTCTATAAAATAATTTCTGATTTTCAGATTCTTTTCCCTATCCTCCAGTTTCTCAAAATTTCTGTTCTGGTCCTTTAAATGCATTTCCTCCATACTTTGTCTCATTTCAATTCAGTCACTCAGTCATGTCCAACTCTTTGTGACCCCATGGACTGGAGCACACCAGGCTTCCCTGTCTATCATCAACTCCCAGAGCTTGCTCAAACTCATGTCCATTGAGTCGGTGATGCCATCCAACCATCTCATCCTCTGTCGTCCCCTTTTCCTCCTGCCTTCAATCTTTCCCAGCATCAGGGTCTTTTCCAAGGAGTCAGTTCTTCACACCGGGTGGCCAAAGTATTGGAGCTTCAGCATCAGTCCTTCCAATGAATATTCAGGACTGATTTCCTTTATGATGGACTGGTTTGATCTCCCTGCAGTCCAAGAGACTTTCAAGAGTCTTCTCTAGCACCACAGTTCAAAAGCATCCATTCTTTTGCTCTCAACCTTCTTTATGGTCCAACTCTCACATCCATACATGACTACTGGGAAAACCACAGCTTTGACTAGACGGATCTTGGCTACTTTGGCACAATGGTTTCCTGACCCCTGGTTTCTATGAAGGACACCACTACTAATGAAACATAAGGATCTATGGACTCTGACAGCCTTGAGTAAAAATCCAAGAGGCAATACATGCTAAAGATCAGCATGTAGTAATCTCAAGCATAGAATATGCTTAAGAGCACCAGAAAGAACAAATAGAACATTTCATAACAAATATTAGATAGGGATAGGAAACAATTAGATGAGTAGTAATATAAAATTTCTGTTTATCACAAAGTAGAAGTCTAGGAATTTATAGTTCTAAACCAATACTGCTGTTATATGTCAGAACATATCAACAGCATGAGGTCCCTATATCAAACTGAACTTTACTATAGTACCAAGCTGCTTGATAAACATTTGTCCAAAGATTAAAACCTTTCTCACATAAAGGAAAATCAATGTCACTAATCTATGGGGAAGAGGAAAAAAAATTTTTTGAAATGTAGATTTTCATCTCATCTTCAGTAGGTATCAAGTCCTTCAGTCAATTTTAACCATCCCAAATGAGATTATCATATTTGTAGCCCTCTTGAAAACATGATTGTAGACTCTCCCCCAGTCACTCAATAGCAAGCAGATGCACCTTTTATCCAACCTGCTGCTGCTACTGCTGCTAAGTCACTTCACTCGTGTCCGACTCTGTGCAACCCCATAGATGGCAGCCCACCAGGCCCCACTGTCCCTGGGATTCTCCAGGCAAGAACTCTGGAGTGGATTGCCATTTCCTTCTCCAATGCATGAAAGTGAAAAGTAAAAGTGAAGTCGCTCAGTTGTGTCTGACACTCAGCGACCCCATGGATTGCAGCCTACCAGGCTCCTCTGTCCATGGGATTTTCCAGGCAAGAGCCCTGGAGTGGGGTGCCATTGCCTTCTCCATTTATCCAACCTGAAGTCCTTACAAAGTTGAGATCTCTCTGACTTTCCTATCTTCAGAAAAAAATAATTGATCCCAGCACCTGCTACGAATTTTAATATTCAATTCAATTCTCCATGCAAGAAATTCTCAAGAACCTGCAACACAGCCGTACATAAAGAAATCAAAGCTTTCTCATTCTTTTCTTCATAAGGATGACTAATTCCAACCACTCAAACTTTTCATCATATCATATTTTTTCCTTACTGTATAACAGCAAAAGGATAGTTTGACCTGCTCTGAGAGATGCTCAAAAATGAGATAAGCATGACAACTTGCAGGACAACCCAGGAGTTTCACCTCATCTCATCCTATTCCCTGCCACCTCAATCTTCCTGCACAGCTCTCCTCACTGGTTTGCCATAAGATGTGGTAAGAGGCCCAGTTTATCAGACACAGGGGAACATGGCTCTTAGAATGTTATTCACCATAAATGACATTCACTTTGAGGCCAGATCTAGCTGGGTAAATACTGACAGGGTCAACTGGACAAAAAGTACAAATGCCTATTGCTACCACTTCTGACTGTGGTAAACAGCTCAGAGCTAAGTACATAAGCACTTTTAAAAGGAGTGATTATACAATTTAGCAGTGTGCTAGGTAAAAGGCAGAAAGTCAGACCTAAAAAGGACACAGAAAAGGAAAGCGGTAACTAGAGAGGTCAGAAGAGCAGGGTCCAAGGAACTCCAAAAATTAAAGCTCCCCTTTTCCTGGTTATTGTGCATATGTGACTAGCTGGTGTTGGACCAAAACTGTTAGGTAGCAGAATACTATCCCAAGTAGCTGATTATTAGACATGACAACGTAAAGGGAGACCTTCACAACCAAACCTATCTTAGAATATTATGCAAAGGTACATATACTCTCTATATTGTTTTCTTGTTATTGACCATAAATGTCAGAATCCATCCACAAAACTGGCCATTTCCAGGTAATGTTGGATTCTACTGGTGTTCCCGACCCCAACATCTTAACTCCAGAAAATCAACACTAATGCCTGTTATCCTCAATAAACTATAACTTCCGTGGGAGCAGAGATATACCTTATTTCTCCATATTTTCACCACCCAGTAGAGGGCCTGGCATATAACAGGCATTCGGTAAATGATTGCTTTACATTTAAATCATCCTCCCGATGGCTTCATACTGCAAGATTTTCATTTAAAACTAACAAAGAAGTACATACCTATTAGAGAGGCTAAAACCCAAACAAACAAAACATCCTGACAATTCCAAATGCTGACTAGGACATGGAACAACTCTCATAAATTGCTGGTGGGAATGCAAAATGGTATTGCCACTTTGGAAAAACAGTTTGGGAACAAAAACACATGTCCATACAAAAATCTGTACATAAATGCTCACAAAACTTTATAAAACAACTTTACTTACAATTTCCAAATACTAGAAACTATGCAAATACCCACCAAGTAGAATATTATTCAGCAACAAAAAAATGAAATACTGATGTTCTCTAACATGGGCGAACCTTAAAAATACTATGATGAGTGAAAGAAGCCAGTCACTAAGAATCACATGTTGTATAATTCCAATTATAGAAGACATCCAAAACAGGCAAATCATCCAAAGACAGAAAAGCAGACTGGGTATAGCCTAGGGCTAGGAGAGTCAGGAGGGAAGTGGGGAGAGACTGCTCATGGGTACAGGTTTCTTTCGGCCATGAGAAAAATGTTCCAAAATTAGGTAGTAAAGACTGACACACAATTTAGTAAATATACTCAAAGGGTGAATGAATTTCTTGGTTTATGAATTATATCTCAATAAAACTATCATTTAAAAAAAGAAAAAAGCTTTCCTAAGATTTAAAGAGGAAGTATGATACTGCCTGAAAATCATCTAGTTTAGTCACAGCACATAAGTCCTAATAACTTCTTGAGCTATGACTGAAGAAGGCAAAGGATGTTCCATTCAGGAGCCACTGAAGGATCCAGGTAATTAAATCGAAATCACACAGTAGTGAAGTTCAAAAGGCAACCCTGCTGCCAGTCATTGTCACAGTATGTATCATTTCTACTTCGTTTTTCGGTTGTACTTTGTGGCATGTGGGATCTTAGTTCCCTGACAAGGGATCAAATCAAGCCCATGCCCACTGCAGTGGAAGCGTGGAGTCTCAACCACTGGACTCCCTTCATTTCCGTTTATAAAGATGTCTTTAATGTTCCTCCGGAAACCCTCAAGCACAGCACCTTTTCATGTCTGCTACTGTTTCCGACCAATTTTTTTCTTTTTTAATCCCAGAGATTCCAGTCTTATAATGATAGTACCGTGACTTTCAGAGACTCCGCTTATCCCAGGTACAACCTTTTAAGAATAATATGCTCCAGCATCTACCTAAAAGCACTACTAGGCCATAAAATATATCTACATTCATAAACAACAAAACATGCTCTGCTGCTGTTCACTTGTTTGGCTGGTTAGGTGAAGTGACAGCAGAATTCGCAGATTCACCAGAATCTGACAGGGGCCGCGACGTGAATGCTTCTGCTCTGGCCCCTTGTTATCCTTTGATCCCTGTGCTTAAAAACTGGTCAGCAAAATACAGCTGCTTTAATGCAAATAGTCCTATGGCAATGAAAACAATAAAGCAACAACTCTGCCACTTTGGGCTAGCACCTGTTTAGGGTCCTTCTCCCCTTCAGAAACCAATAGAAGATGCCGCGCCCAGCGTCCATGTAGATTAAGAGCTACGGACTCTAGCTTTTTGCTGTCACTCCCCAGCCACCACTGGAGATGTCACCAATGTGCTGTGTGTTTATTTTTAAGAAGGGAACCTCGTTGAGTACCAAGAAAATCCACCCCACGTTGATGGACTGGAAACAGAGGAAGAGAAGCGTATTATGTTTTCTGTTTCCAAACCCCTCTCTTCTAATGGAAGGAGGGAAAACAAACTCCCCAAAATCCTGCTTCTGCAGTTTACTGTACAATCTCATCCACGTCCAGATGAGACTGATAATAAAAACAGATTCAGTTCAGTTCAGTTGCTCAGTCGTGTCCGACTCTTTGAGACCCCATGAACCACAGTATGCCAGGCCTCCCTGTCCATCACCATCTCCCAGAGTTCACTCAAACTCACATCCATCGAGTCCATGATGCCATCCAGCCATCTCATCCTCTGTCGTCCCCTTCTCTTCCTGCTCCCAATCCCTCCAGCATCAGAGTCTTTTCCAATGAGTCAACTCTTTGCATGAGGTGGCCAAAGTACTGGAGTTTCAGCTTTAGCATCATTCCTTCCAAAGAAATCCCAGGGTTGATCTCCTTCAGAATGGATTGGTTGGATCTCCTTGCAGTCCAAGGGACTCTCAAGAGTCTTCTCCAACACCACAGTTCAAAAGCATCAATTCTTTGGTGCTCAGCTTTCTTCACAATCCAACTCTCACATCCATACATGACCACTGGAAAAACCATAGCCTTGACTAGACAGACCTTAGTCGGCAAAGTAACGTCTCTGCTTTTCAATATGCTATCTAGGTTGGTCATAACTTTTCTTCCAAGGAGTAGGCGTCTTTTAATTGCATGGCTGCAGTCACCATCTGCAGTGATTTTGGAGCCCAAAAAAATAAAGTCTGACACTATTTCCACTGTTTCCCCATCTATTTGCCATGAAGTGATGGGACCAGATGCCATGATCTTCATTTTCTGAATGTTGAGCTTTAAGCCAACTTTGTCACTCTCCTCTTTCACTTTCATCAAGAGGCTCTTTAGTTCTTCTTCACTTTCTGCCGTAAGGGTGGTGTCATCTGCATATCTGAGGTTATTGATATTTCTCCCGGCAATCTTGATTCCAGCTTGTGCTTCTTCCAGCCCAGTGTTTCTTATGATGTACTCTGCATAGAAGTTAAATAAGCAGGGTGACAATATACAGCCTTGACGTACTCCTTTTCCTATTTGGAACGAGTCTGTTGTTCCATGTCCAGTTCTAACTGTTGCTTCCTGACCTGCATACAGATTTCTTAAGAGGCAGGTCGGGTGGTCTAGTATTCCCATCTCTTTCAGAATTTTCCACAGTTTGTTGTGATCCACACAGTCAAAGGCTTTGGCATAGTCAATAAAGCAGAAATAGATATTTTTCTGGAACTCTCTTGCTTTTTCCATGATCCACTGGATGTTGGCGATTTGATCTCTGGTTCCTCTGCATTTTCTAAAAGCAGCTTGAACATCTGGAAGTTCACGGTTCACGTAATGCTGAAGCCTGGCTTGGAGAATTTGGAGCATTACTTTACTAGCGTGTGAGATGAGTGCAATCATGTAGTAGTTTGAGCATTCTTTGGCATTGCCTTTCTTTGGAATTGGAATGAAAACTGACCTTTTCCAGTCCTGTGGCCACTGCTGAGTTTTCCAAATTTGCTGGCATACTGAGTGCAGCACTTTCACAGCATCATCTTCCAGGATTTGAAATAGCTCAACTGGAATTCCATCACCTCCACTAGCTTTGTTTGTAGTGATGCCTTCTAAGGCCCACTTGACTTCACATTCCAGGATGTCTGGCTCTAGGTGAGTGATCATACCATCGTGATTAACTTGGTCATGAAGTTCTTTTTTGTACAGTTCTTCTGTGTATTCTTGCCACCTCTTCTTAACATCTTCTGCTTCTGTTAGGTCCAGACCATTTCTGTCCTTTATCAAGCCCATCTTTGCATGAAATGTTCCCTTGGTATCTCTAATTCTCTTGAAGAGATTTCTAGTCTTTCCCATTCTGTTCTTTTCCTCTATTTCTTTGCATTGATGGCTGAAGAAGGCTTTCTTATCTCTTCTTGCTATTCTTTGGAACTCTACATTCAGATGCTTATATCTTTCCTTTTCTCCTTTGCTTTTTGCTTCTCTTCTTTTCACAGCTATTTGTAAGGCCTCCCCAGACAGCCATTTTGTTTTTTTGCATTTCTTTTCCATGGGGATGGTCTTGATCCCTGTCTCCTGTACAATGTCACAAACCTCATTCCATAGTTCATCAGCCACTCTATCTATCAGATCTAGTCCCTTAAGTCTATTTCTCACTTCCACTGTATAATCATAAGGAATTTGATTTAGGTCAGATTAAGTAACAACAAATATAATAGGATACATTTGGTTAAAAGCTCTGTCTTAACCATTTTTAAAAATGCATTCTTTTTGAATTTGAAAAGGGTCACTCCCCCTTTATGACCACTGGCTCTGACATAAAACAATGCTGATTTACAAAAATAGCTTCCAATATATCTCTAGAGAGAGGGAAATGGATGGGTATACTGGTTTTCATTACGTCTTGTAGAATTTATTAGGTCACAGCTACCATATAATGGATAATTAATATGTGCCAGACCCTGTGCTCAGTACTTTACTTGGGTTATTTAATCTTTATAACTTTCCTATGAGGTAGATATTATAATCTCTATTTTACAGATGAAGAAACTAAATCTTAAATTTGGTTCTCAATACAAATCAGGTATCCTTGGAGAAGGCTGACCACACACAAAAAATTATTTGTTATGTAAGAATTCCAGGAAGAAAAGAACATCTATAAATCCTCAGCCTAATCTTCCATTTAAATGATATCACATTTAACGCGAATTTATTAAAGTATCCAAAATGCAAAGCATCTACATTTATTAAAATATTTGTTATTTGGAAGGTTAAAAAAATTTTGTTCAAAATGAAGCCCATATCATTCTTGTAATGCTACTCTAAGGTACTTTCGAGAATTTCCAAAATATCTACATCACAGAATATTTTTTAGAAGAACAGCTTTAAATGTTAGTGCTAACAAGATTTTGTCAAGTGTGCTGAGGGCTGTTTTTCTTCATTTATTCCACATACATTTATTAAAAACTTTAATATGTCAAGCATTAAAGATGAAGAAGTTAAGTGAGGCACAGCCTGTCCATAAGAAGCCAGCTGTCTCACTTACAGATAATTACCATATAATGAGGTAAGCACAATCACAGAGCTATGTGCTTGGAATCATGGGAGCACAAACTACAGAGACATCAAAAATGTTTCCAGAAAAAGAAGGCCAGAGGCATGGAGACTTGCACAGACACCTGGGTCCAACTTCCTCAAGAAATCTGGAAGGACCCAAAGAGATTCTTCAAAGGAAATATATGGTATAGGCTATAAACAGATAAGACTCATTTGTAAATACTATTAACATTAAGGATATACCTTAGGAAACCATTTCTCCAGCACAGTATCAGGTTAATTTGTGTGTGAATGTGCCCAACTTCAGAATAATATTCTACCACAAAAGAGTCCAAGTTTATTTTAAAGACTATTTTTTTGTGGCCTTAAATCTTTTCCCTGGTATTCAACTTTGGAGATCTGGAGGAGAGTATTACCTTTATCTGTTAAGTCAGATCTGCAAATATTTATTCACTAGCATCCTAAAGCAACAAGTAATCTGATTTCCTCCTGTTACCTTTTATTTACAGAGTACTTTACATCTCTGAAAGCATTTTCCCACACCTCAGCTCATCTGAACTTCATTAGGGTGTTCTTTTGAGACTTACTTAGCATGCCCAATTCCATTTCAACGTATCCCAGAACGTTGTTGTCTTATTAAACCAGCAACAAGGCTAACAAAAACTCCTGGAACTAAATACTTGCAGAACTGATCAACACTGGCTATGTGCCCAGTACTGTTTTAAGGACTTTACATGTTTCATCTCATTTTTTTCTCATAAGAGAAAGAGTCTGTGGAGATAAATACTATTGCTTTAATAGAAACTGAGGCAAAAAGACATTAAACAGAAAGTATCTGACATAGGAGTCAAACCCAGGCAATTCTAAGCTTTAAAACCATGTGCTCTTCTGTGTCTAGGTGGGTAATCACTACTAGTTAATAATTTTCATTTCTGTTATTATCTAGCCATTATTTTTCTATCATTCCTGGTGTGGAGCAGTATTTGTATGAAAAAGAGTTGTACCTTTTTATATTATTGTTTCTTATTCATTAAGTTGAATCTACAGGAACAAGGGAAAGCAAAAAATATGAATAATTCTAAAAGTGGTTTTTTTTCTGTCTGTAATTTTAAATCTTTCCCACATCTATTAGATGACTGAAAAAACCCTAATGTTTTACTTCAACTTGTGTTTCAAACACTACTTTGAGGGAAGTGTTTACTTTTAAGTGAAAATTTTTCACTTAACTTGCTTTTTAAAAGTAATTAAAGTAGGACCTTGTTTAAGGTGAAGACATTTGGAGAGTCTTAAACTGACTCAATTCACGAAAATTAATTTTATTTCCAAAATCTGGTGGGAATTTGACAGCCTAAAAACTGAGATACCAATGTAAAAAGATTTACATGTGGACATAAATAAATACACAACCACAAATATGTGTTTGTGTATAAATACATAGATATTATTCCTTCCATGAACTCTGTCACTAGAATATAATATAGCTTCAAGCAAGTGGACTGGCTGTTCTGATTATCCTCATTCAGTGAGACTATGAGGTATGTACAGTATTCCAGAAGCAAAGACTCAAAAGATGGATTTCAAGGCACAAGTTGAGAAAGGAAAAAAGAAAGAAAAGCCAAGAAGAACTAAAAAGGAAAAAGCAGAAAGAACTCACTATTTGTACAACCATATACAAAAGATAATCAGTCGTGTTTCACTCTTTGCGACCCCGTGGACTGCAGCCTACCAGGCTCCTTTGTCTGTGGGATTCTCCAGGCAAGAATACTGGAGTGGGTGGCAGGGCCAAAAAGAAAGAAAATCAGTCTTTTCATTGGGATGACCAATGGCAGCCAAAATGATAAAACTCTGCTGCTTTGTAGATAGGCAAAAGTAAAGATTTGTAAATCACAGCACATTGAAAAGCACTCACATTTCAATAGAAATGGCAAGCTACTTAACCTCCCTGTGAATCAGTTTCCTCATATGAAAAATGAGGATAACAATAACACCTACCTTACATGGATGCTATGAAGATATCAGCAAAGCACTTAGCAGACTATGCAACCGAATGCAGCACCAAGCAAATGTGAAATAAATAAACAAATGAATATTATTTGTCTCTGTCATCACCTAGGGAAGTGAAGGTGTCATACAGCATGGTATGGCATTTCAGAATGAACCTTAATTCCTTTTTCATGAAGTAATGATGAACTCAGGTAAAAGCAAGGCATGACTTACAGGCTGCAAACTATGGAGTTATGAAAGAGGCCAGTGGCAAATAAACTGCACTCAAGTGGAACTGAACACATATACACATCTCTCCATGCATGCGTGTGCGCTGCCACTCCAGCAGTGTCAGACTCTTTGCGGCCCTGTGGACTGTGGCCCCCCAGGCTCCTCTGTCCTTGGGATCCTCCAGGTAAGAATACTGGAATGGCTTGCCATGTCCTCCTCCAGGGGACCTTCCCTGACCCAGGGATTGAATCTGAGTCTCTTATGTCTCCTTCTTTACCGCTAGTGTCATCTGGGAAGCCCCCTCTCTATATATACATGGCACACAAAAAACCTACAGTAATTATTTTGATATAATAGAAGACAGGGAAACTGTTGGAGATCAAAAGAAAGGAGGGAAAATATTATGTATACACATACCCACATACAGTCCTCCCCTCACACACACACACACTCTTTGACTAATACCTAAACTACTGAACAATCTGTAGTCACTTGGAAAAATCGTAGATGTGAACAAAACCTCAAGATATACAGTACTTCCAAAACTACTTTTCATTTGAATAATTCTGTTGACAAGTCATCTATCCTATATGAAAACTATTTCATTCAAAATGTAAACATAAAGGCTCAAAGATAATATCTACAAATATTTTTAGTGATAACAAGAATGCATGTAAAATGTTTTTGTCAACTATAAACAAAGCACTACATAAAATTAATAGAAACAGTGTCAGTACAATATATGCATTTAGTCATTTCTGGGAAATATTTGTTGCTCAAAATACTCACTAGCTTTAGAAAATCTGATGAAACATTCTACCTGATGGAAACAAAGACTTAGCCTAGTAGAGGGTCTGTCAAGCATATTAAAAACCTCTTATATTTTCTTTGAAAATTATATATTGTATCTCTCTATATGTTGTTTTAATGATGGCATGCTAATGGAAACCATAGATTTATGCATAAAAGAAATAATAGAAATCACAAGTTATAAAACTATATAAAATTTTTAATTTATCTACTTAAAAAAAATTCTAATATGTAGTAGAACTAAATGCAATTTTGTTCTGTATTTTCCAAGTCTCCTGTAAATGAAGAATCATATTTTCATAATTTAAAAATAAAAAAGAGAAAGAAAAACAATCAGGTGCCCTGTGGCGGGGGGAAAAGCTATACTATGATTTGTAGTACAGATATAGTGTGCCAAATCATGACATAAAGCACAAACTAAGACAAAACTGCTTTAAACATCAGTTCACTCAGACCCATTTGTTCTAAGACTTTATATTTGCAATGTCCAATATGGTAGCCTCAACCCGCATGAGTCTATAGAGTAACTGAAATGTTGCTAGAACAAATTGAGATGTGTTGTAGATGTAAAAGCACATCCTAGATTTTGCGACATAGTATGAAAAGAACAATGTAAAATACATTGTTAGTAATTCTTATATTGGTTACATGTTGAAATGATATTTTGGATATAGCAAATATATATTAAAAATAATATATTGCTAAAATTAATGTCACTTGTTTCTTTTTACTTTTTAAATATGCCACTAGAAAATTGAAAATTATCCTATGTGCCTTGCCATCCATTTCTTTGGGCAGTGCAGCTACAGACAGATTTAATGGCAACTCAGCTTGAATTTCTATATGCCAAAGTTAAAATCACTGACTATTCCAGAAACTAGACTAGTTTACAAATTTAACCAATCCCTGCCCACACTATGCTAATTTCTGACCTAAACCCACCCTATTACTAACCTCAGTTAGTCAGTTCAGTCGCTCAGCCATGTCCAACTCTTTGCAACCCTGTGGACTGCAGCACGCCAGGCTTCCCTTCCATCACCAACTCCTGGAGCTTACTCAATTTCATGTCCATAGAGTCGGTGGTGCCATCCAACCATCTCCTCCTCTGTCGTCCCCTTCTCCTCTCACCTTCAATCTTTCCCAGTATCAGGGTCTTTTCCAGTAAGTCAGTTCTTTGCATCAGGTGGCCAAAGTATTGAAGTTTCAGCTTCAACATCAGTCCTTCCAATGAATATTCAGGACCGATTTCCTTTAGAATGGACTGGTTGGATCTCCTTGCAGTCCAAGGGACTCTCAAGAGTCTTCTCCAACATCACAGTTCAAAAGCATCAACTCTTCGGCACTCAGTTTTCTTTATAGTCCAACTCTCACATCCATACATGACCAATGGAAAAACCATAGCTTTGACTAGACCGTCCTTTGTTGGCAAAGTAATGTCTCTGTTTTTTAATATGCTGACTAGGTTGCCTATAGCTTTTCTTTCAAGGAGCAAGTGTCTTTTAATTTCATGGCTGCAGTCACCATCTGCAGTGATTTTGGCGCACCAAAAAATAAAGTCTCTCACTGTTTCCATTGTTTCCCCATCTATTTGCCGTGAAGTGATGGGACCGGATGCCATGATCTTAAGTTTTCTGAATGTTGAGTTTTAAGACAACTTTTTCACTCTTCTCTTCCACTTTCATCAAGAGGCTCTCTACTTCTTCTTTGCCTTCTGCCATAAGGGTGGTGTCATCCACATAACTGAGGTTATTGAACTAACCTCAGCCTCCAAAATTTACTTATGTACACTGACTCCCCCACTTTTAAGACACTCATGAGACTGTCAAGATGGTGCTGGCTCAGCAAGTTTAGGAAATCTGGCTTTGTATGATCAAAATGGTTTCCCTGGTGGTCTCTGTATGTGGCATTAACAAAGTCAATGAATTAAGAGTTGTAAAATGCAATAAGTCATACTGAGGAGGTGTAACAGGAACAGTCAGAAAAATGTACTCATATATAGGTTGTTCTGTCTAATGATTTAAATTATTGAATTGAAATCCACACTTGTAGCAATCTACCTTTTTCTGGAAAAGTGAAAGAGCTGATCACATGGGCACTAAAGTTCCTGCTACAGAGTAGGAAGGAGTATGTAACATTAAATTAGACAACCAGTATACTGTATCAGTTTCATTGAGGTTTTTGAGTCTTATAAAAAGGCTGGAAACATCATCTTAAGTTTCAGACTGTAGAATCCTTATTATTTTCTTGTTTTGTACAAGAGTGGAGTTTTAAGGAAGAAACAAAACAAATGTGGCCATCTCTACTACTTTTCTTTCAGTCTTGGTAAGTTTAGTCTCTAAGTCATGGCTGACTCTTTTGCAACCCCACTGGACTGTCGGCTGCCAGGCTCCTCTGGCCATGCGATTTCCCATGCCAGAGTACTAGAGTGGATTGCCATTTCCTTCTCGAGAGGATCTTCCTGACCCAAGGATCAAACACCCGTCTCCTACATTGCAGGTGGATACTTCATCGACTGAACCACCAGGAAAGCCCTCTTAGTCTTAGAACTCAGTAAAACACCAATTTAAAGTCCAAAGGCCAGGGTAAACACCCTAGTCTAGAGCTGATGATAATGTGGCAACTTAGTTGGCGTCCACCAAGTCTGCCCAGTACAGAGTGAATTACGTTGTGAATTACATTGTGCCATTTTGATTCCTTCAATGGCGACATTTAAACTCCAGAATTATAGCCACTTAAATAAGCCATATTTATGAAAAGCTAAATACACCCTCAAATCACTAAACAGAAAACCATACATAAGACTCAATTTTAAACTTTCCACTGTTGCACACATACTAATCTCAAGTAACACATTCCCATTTACTGCAAAATAATCACCCATCCCACCCAAAGTTAACTATTTTCTTGTGAGGAAACTTCCTCAGAGTTCCACACATCAGTAAATCAGAAGAGTTTCTTAATAAATACAGACATCATATACCCTCCAAATCCTATGGCAACCTAACTACAGAACATCAGAATAAAAATCTTAACTTGGGAACTATGCATTTATGACAAAAATACATTTACTTGATTTATTAATACGATGAACAACAATCTCGCAGTTTTACTTTCATTTTCAACAAGTTTCTTATTTCCCCACTCTCAATGAATACTCAAATCAAATCCATATTAACAAATGAAGAATGATTAAGAATAACCACTGAGAAAACAGTATTCTAAAACCAAAGAGAAAATTTTACTTTTATTTTAGATCACTAATACCACTTCATAATTAAATGGTCTATTCAAAATGTCTCCAAAGGATGTGTGTCTATATGTGTACAAACATATGTAAAAGGGAGAGATGTGTTCAAAAAGCTCAAAAAATTATAAGCAGAGACCCTGTTTTCCAGCCTGCCTTCAAGTTTACAATCTGCAGTGAGCCAACATAAATTGCTGAACATCTAAGATGCCCCTTTTGTGAATTCTGTGAAGGAAGAGCAGCAGAAGGTGTTACAGGGAACACTATCGCACGAAGAGACACCCTCACTCACTGCCAGGACCTGACTTTACATCAGTTCTGCATCTTCACTTTTAACTCCATGCCTGCGGCTCATCTCTACTTGAACAGCCCTTCAGCAACATAACACTCACCCTATTTGGGGACAGGAATTCAAGAAGTGAAAATATCCCTGTTGGGAGTTAAAGAAGAAAAGAGGCAACAGCAATTTTGATTTCTTAAGCTTCAAATGATAAAACTCAGACAGAGGTGGCAAAATTCTCCAAGTGCCAAAGAGAAGGGGGGAAGGGCGTCCTCTTCCTCAATCCTTTTAATGGATGGGGACCTCTGTAGAGAATGTTGTGGAAAATACATTGTCAGCACATTTTAGCTGGAGTAAAGCCATGAAGGGAAAGAGAAAGATGAGGGGAAAAAAGCCTAAAGTAGATACTGTTTTAAGCATAACAGCTCAGAAGAATCTGGTACTCCAATTCCTCAACCCCATCCATCAGCACTCTTGACATATTTCCCTTTGTAAGGTTTCCCAGTTATACCTCCCTTGTTGGACTGGTTTTCATCTGATTCTTGGCCTGGGAAGTAGTCATAATAGAGCTCACCTTGGATTATTTGTGAAACGATGCATTAGTGTTATTTGAATTTTTCTATATATTGATATTTCAGAATAAACAGTGGGGAGAAATTCAGTTCAGTTCAGTCACTCAGTCATGTCCGACTCTTTGCAACCCCATGGACTGCAGCACACCAGGCTTCCCTGTCCTTCACCATCTTCCAGAGCTTGCTCAAACTCATGTCCATTGAGTCAGTGATGTCATCCAACCATCTTGTCCTCTGTCATCCCCCTCTCCTGCCTTCAATCTTTCCCATCATCAGGGTCTTTTTCAATGAGTCGGATCTTCGTATCAGGCAGCCAAACTATTGGAGCTTCAGCTTCAGCATCAGTCCTTCCAATGAATATTCAGGACCGATTTCCTTTAGGATTGACTAGTTGGATCTCCTTGCAGTCTAAGGGGCTCTCAAGAGTCTTCTCCAACACCACAGTTTTGAAAGCATCAATTCTTTTGTGCTCAACCTTCTTTATGGTACAACTTTTACGTCCATACATGACTACTGGAAAAACCATAGCTTTTTTTGGTCGGCAATGTCTCTGCTTTTTCATACACTGTCTAGGTTTGTCATAGTTTTTCTTCCAAGGAGCAAGTGTCTTTTAATTTCAAGGCTGCAGTCACCATCTGCAGTGATTGTGGAGCCCAAGAACTAAAGCCTTTCACTGTTTCCACTGTTTCACCTTCTATTTGCCATGAAGTGATGTGACCAGAAATATCTCCTGAGATTTGGTGATAGGATATACCTCCCTAGATTTATGCTAAACCCAAGATTATCATGCCTTCTCACCAGCCTCCCTGCCACCAGGCTGCACTGTGGCAGGCACACACATTTCTTCAAACCATTTGCCTTATATTTCTAAAAACATATTTTTATTGTGCCACTGCTCTCATATTAGTCCTTCAGGGCTCCCCAGTGTCTGCAGGACAACCCCACTCTCTACAGCCAGACATTCGAAACTGTCACCATGATAAGCATCTTCAGTATTAGTCTAATTCTCTGCTCCGTTTTCCCAAAGAAAGGCATCCTTTATCTCTTCTACTTCTGATCTAAGTTCTCTTATATGCTTTTTAAAACCAAGTGGAATCTAGAAAATAAAATATTTATTTATTTATGTATAATCCTAAGGAACAACCAATCCATCCTTATCTCTCAGTAAGACCTAAAAGTTTCCAGCTCTCATCAGAAAAGTCTTTTCAATAAGCCCATTGACAGCTCATTTTTCTTTCCTTAGTTTGGATTTCCATGCTATTGAGTCAAATTCTATTTATCCTTTAAAATGGAGCTAAAGGGACACTAACACAATCACTTTTTAAATTAAAAAAATTTTTTTTTTCTCTTTTGGCCACGCAGCTTGGGAGATATTAGTTCTCTGATCAGGGTTAAACTTGAGCCCTCAGCAGTGAATGTATAGAGTCTCAGCCACTAGACCACCAAGGAACTCCCTATCACTTAAAAAAGAAAAATTCTAGGCCAAATTATTCTTGCCCCTACTTGGCTGTTCATGGCAACTAGCACATCACACAATCTGGTCTTTGCTTTTTATACTAAGCTCCATTGCATGTATGTTAGTTCCTAGAGATAGGATTCAGATAATTTGAGTCATCCTTAAGACCTAACACCAATCCAAGAACATAGTCTGAACTTTGTAAATACTGAATTCAAACTCCAGTTAACAGTACTGCCACATATATGTGAATTTCTATAGATTTATAATAAAGAGAAAATATATGAGTATATAAGAATTTTACACAGCATAGATAGTTTCTCTACAGCTTTTTCTACAGAATACAAATCTACAGAACATATCTTTTCTACATAGGCCATCTTTTTACAATTCTGACTATTGTGTGAAGTCATTAGACTAGATCATTAATAATATACACAATGCAAATTATGCTGAACACACGGTCTATCTTTCTTTGATGGTTCAGAACAAATGAACTGTCTTAGAGGCATCAGGAATACTATGATCATGCCACAGGAGATTAAAAGACTGGGTTTTGAACTTGCTTCTGACATTCCCTAGAAGAAATTTTTTAATATAAATCCCTGATGTCAGCTTACTTGCCTATGGCTTGCTTGCATAAAACTGGAATATAAAATGGGCAATTGCTTAACTTCCTGGATAGGATAAAGTGGCTGCCTTTTTGAATATTTAATTATTGTAACAAAAGCTGAAGCATCCTTTTACCTTGCTTTGTCCTCTTCGTTGAAATCTTCTTCAGTGTCTTTCAATGTCCTTTGCCGTCTCAGTATTCAATACATTCTCTATTATTCATATCCCGCTAAGAGAATGTGTCACTTCAACTCCTTTGTCTGCTTCAGTACTCCATTATAACCCTCAGTGTGACGGAATACTTTCACCATCAAGAGATTCTTCTTCCTTTCCTCCTCACTCCAGGCCTTACATTTTTTGAAATGAAACTATAATATCCTTTAAATCCCTTTCTATATGTCATATTTAACAGAATCTAGGCCTGAATTGGAATATCAAATATCCCACTGTATTTTTAAATGAAAATCTTGTGTTATACCTGGATGATTCATCAACTTTAAAATAGCCACACTGGAATAACATTTTATATGCTAGATCACATCAAAGTTGATAGGTCAAATGGAATCACCTACTCTGGCAAATAAGTAGGAAGTAGGCAGTAAACTCTAAAATGTTAACTAAATAATTTTGCTACCTTCAGATGAGCTCATGTCTTTAGAATGTTGAGGAATTCAAGGTCAAAATGATAAAATCAATCTCCCCACCCAGTCCCAAATCCTCTAAAATGCTAAATTTATAAAGCCTTTGAAAGTAGGGTTTAAAATTTTCCATTCACCAAGTTTTAAACTTTGCAACAGCCTGAAACATTAGCACGTTAGTCTGTCTTTATTCTGCTTAAAATCAACACAAAATTTAACTTGACAAACACTGCAAAATAATGTCTCATCAGCATTGTAAAATGATTCAAAGTGTTCCGACTGTGTTTCTGCAGCTTGAGACAACTATTTTTAAGCTTTTCTCCCCCCTCAGATACCTTTTGAACTCCGAGTGAGCATGATGGCAATGAGGTGCCTGGTAAAGCTTCAATTTAAACTGTCCCATTAAAAGCAAACAACAACAAAACCCAGCAACTCCCTCCCCAAACAAGCAAACTAACCGAACAGTCTTTCTGGTTTAAGTATGTGCAGAATATGATGCTGCGAAAAAATTCAGAACTGGCAAAAGTTTGGTCACTTTTTCTTTTTTTTATTTATTTATTTTTTTTTTGGGTCACTTTTTCTTACCAGGCCTTCATGTTATACATCTTAAAGACACTATATTCCAAAATGCTCTACTGTTAAAATGGCTCTTTACCAACAGAAACTAAGTAACAGGTGGTAATTAGGTGTCCACTCTAGCCTCTAAGTAGTTAATTGGTTACAAAGCTAAACAACAACAACAAAATGCCTGTATCATATAGGCAACATTGTTTCCACATGAAAAATGTAAGATCTCTTGGTATCTTGCAGGTCTATCATTGAGATTTAGGACAACTGTGCTCTACCTGTCTAAATTCCAATTTTTACCCTCTCCTCTAGCTCAGTCAGTAAAGAATCTGCCTGCAATGCAGGAGACCAGGGTTCAATTCCTGGGTTGGGAAGATGCCCCGGAGAAGGAAATGGCAACCCACTTCAGTGTTCTTGCCTGGAAAATCCCAAGGACAGAAGAACCTGGAGGGCTATAGTCCATGGGGTTGCAAGAGTTGGACACGATTTAGCAACCAAACCACCACCACCACCTCTAGTCTACTCTCTATTCTCTTCAGTAGGTTATAACAGTAGAAAAAACAACAACAAAGACACGAATGGGAGAGGGGAAATACTTCTCTGAGGAAAGGTCACATATACTTGCAATTTCTGCATGCAGTATCTCTAACTGAACTAGAAATGGATCGACAGCCCTCTGCTGAATCAAAAATTTCTAGTCCAAAGAAAAAAGGAAAAAATAGAAAACAAAAACAGATGAAAAGATTTCTAGTCTGTTTATTTATTCAATACATTAGCATCTACGATAGTTGAAGCTTTGCTTACTTTCCAGATTTACCCACAAATTCCACCTTTCCAATAAAAAAAAAGAGCCCATAGTATATTCAACACCAGTGATCAATAAGCCCATAAACTTCTGTCCTACCAGGTTACTTACAAGTCTACTTAGAAATGATGAGTTTGTCCCCTAATCTTTTTAATGTTAGTGTCATTGTAAGTATATGATTTAATATATATAAACCAATTAAATAAATGCCAAAAAATTATGATGAAAAGTTAATTAGAGTGCTCAAGAAAAAAACTAGATAAAAGAGGAGTTAGATCGCTTCTATTTAGAAAGGTCTCAAATTATAGTTAGGGGAAATCCCTTTGAGCTATAATGAGGGAGAAAGAGAAAGTTTACGAGATGCCTAAGTTTTCATCTTTTAAAGGTGTATTGGGTACCTTGACAGTGCTTTTATTCTACATCTGTGATTCTTAATCATTTTCAGGTTATGCATTCCTTTGGAAATTTAATGGATGTTAAAGCCCACTTCTCTCCCTAGAAATACAAATGAATAAACACACAATTCTGGTGGATCTTATACCCTGTCCTCCTCTCCTTCAGCCTCTCAGAGAGCTCATCTCCCTGTGGCTCTCTATGGCTCTTAACCTTCAAAACATTTCATCATGTTTACACCCACTTTAAAAACTAAGCATTTTATTAGTACAGAAGAGCTAAATTCCATAAGATCTAATCTCAACTTTGCTAAGACCTTATTAGTGATATTTCAGTCTGGCTAATAACATATACTGACCTCTCAAGTGAGTTTATTCAACTTAAGTAATAAAGGATACCAGAGCCTGTTTCTCTTAATTCTTGTCATTCTCCCATAAGATCAATTGGTTAGCAATTCCTTATAGCTTTTGCGATGCCTAGCTGTAACCCATAAACAAGATGACTACTCGGCTAACACATATTCTAATTCTCAGAGTACCATTTAAAAAAAAAAAAAAAATCAAGACTAGAATCAGAAAAAGCTTTTGACTTAGAACGGTAGTTATTTCTTCTCTTGGATTTCATGTTCTATTAAGTAGTCCACAAAGTAATCTATCTTAATAAGGCCTTCTTCCCATGCATTAAGAGTCACACAAAAGCATGGGTGGATAAGAAATGTCAAATCACTTGCTCAAATATTCCCAACACATAGCTTTCCCTTCTGAAGTTCCTTCACTCTAAACCCACCTGGGTTTATGAGTCATGAAAATTCTAATCTGCCACTATTAAGCCTTTTCACCTCTAAATCATCCTTCCCAGCTGCCTAACCAAAACTTGAACAGTCATTCTAAACGCCTCCTTCTCCTTTATTACCCACATCCAAGCAATCACCACTCCTCCAGCTGGTCTCCTAACTCACTCCTCAAGTCTGTGGCTTCCTCTCAATCACTTTAGGTCCTTACATGTTAACTAGTTTCCCTGCTTATGTACAGTTCCTGACCATCCATATCCCAGAAGAATCTTTCTGAAACAAAGACTGATCACTTCACTGGCCAGATTAAAGCCTTGCAATGGCTTTCTCAGCTTAAAAATCCTTCAGTGTTCCTACTGAAAAAAGATGAAGGCACAGAAATGCTGGAATGTCCTTTGTGATCTGACCCTACCTACATCTCCAGTCAAAGATGTTCATGACACCATTATGTTTAACAGTTAAAAACTGAAATGTGAAATCCTCCAAATGCAAATATAATTTGTTAAACTGCAAGGGATTCCTGTGATGGGCTATTTTAAAAAAGTTTATAAATTTAATAGTATAAAAAGCTAAAAAATATGGAAATAAAAGTATTTACAATAAAATCATCTTAACCATATAAAATATACTATACATATAATACATTAAAGGCAGAATTATCAGAACTTCAAGAATAATCGTTTCTGGCTGAAAGAATGACAGCCACTCTTTTTCCTTCAAGTTTATAATGAACGTGTATTACTCTCAAAATCAGAAAACATTTGAAAATATTTTTAACTACAAAAGACTTTCCTAGAGCCTTTCCAGCCCAACCCTTATACCCCTCTCCACAATTTAATGTGTCCTTCCTCTGATTCAACCACACATTCTCTTTGCTGTGTGATATCACCCCATTATAAAACTTAGCATCCTATATTTTAGCTCACGTTTGTCAGGGAGTTGGGTGAGGACAGGATACAGCTCAGCTTTAATCCACAGTGCCAGACCTCGGGGAGCAGCCAGTTAAATGTTTATAAGATGAAATTGCTCTTACATTGCCAACTACATGCAAATGACCAATAAATATCTTATCGATCACTTGTAAATGTGAATCATTCAACAAATATTTACCATGTGCCTAAAATATCCCAGGTACCGTTACAACCCCAAAAACACAACAGTGAAAAAGGTCCTTGTCTTTGTGGAACCTACATTCTAGTGTGGGGAAACAAACAAAAACCTCATCTCATTTCAGTTAGTAAGGAGGGTTTATAGGAAATGAGGGATGAGGGGAATCAGGGAATTTCTGGGGAAAGAGTGAAATATCAAAGGCACACTGAAAGAGTGTTAAGTGGTAACAGACAAGCAGGTGTAGTAAAATGAGAGAACTGGACATAGAGTCAAAAGACCTCCTCTGTCACCTTACTCATCTGGTGATAGTCTGAGTCTAAGGTGGATGGTGATCCCTAATTCACAAGAAATGTATAAGGATTAAATAAGATATTTTATGTGAAAAGGGTAAGGCAAGTGCTTGACATGCAGGGTCCCCTGTATTTGTTAGCTGAATCTGTTTGGAGACGACATCAAAAATAATACAACACCCACAAGCTGGAGTACATGGATTATGACTGTGAACAAAGATGCCAAAAGAAACTTAATACAAATCCCATCCCTTTGATCAGGAAATTCTGTAATAGATATGTGATTAACAAAAATACTGCATAGGCTGTTTATCGGAACACAGGATTCTACCATTGATTACAATCACTTTAAATAACAATGTGGCAAAGAGTTGAATAGTTTACCCATAAAATCAAATGCAAACACATAAATAATGGATTCATGATCCAAAAATTGTCTCTCGGCCTTTCCCCACAATCTTTATTCATAAATCTCACTGGTCTTCACTATTTTTAATCCCCTGCATATCTAGTTTATATGTCTCTAGTCCAAAAGAGGAAAGGAAAATTTCCACAACAGATTGCAAAAGAGAGGTGCTTCTGAGCACATTCACTTCTTGTCCTTTTTAACTGCTGGCTATCTGAAACCTAAGAACTAGGTCTCCTGGACTTAGGGGGTTAGAATGTCAGATCACTAAAATGTTTCCTCTGAAGTATTTAAATCCTTAGCTAGTCCCAAAACTCTATCATATACCTAAGACAGAATGTCTTTTGCCCCTTACATCTCTGCTTTCTAATCTCACAATCTTCAAATGAATGACTAGATGAACAGGCCAACTATAATCTACTTCTCTGTCAACCTCTTAGACCAAAGAATTGTCACCTTAATATGTATTCTGATGCTCATTCTGGTCACTTCAAATATTTATAACTTGATTTGGGAAGACAGGAATAAAACAGATCACCATGACAGGGTCAGTTAACTCCAAAAGAACAAGCTGATTAATAGTGAAGAAGTAAAGAAAAATTTAGCTCACAGGATACAAGTTAATGTTACCCTCTATTGGTTGTCAAAATTTCTTACGTCGAAGCAAGACCCCTGCTTACTTCTTAGCATGCCAAGCTTACAAACAGAGTCACAGCCTAGAAACTATGTGAAGATATCCTTTATGACATTCTGTACATTTGCCTATGTTTTCATATTCTATGAACACCTTGTAGAGAAATGCTATAGTGGAGAAGTTGTCTTGAAAATGTTAAACATGCGGTCTTGTAGAAAGGACAGAACTGTAGCAACTTGTATTTAAATGTTTGTTCATTCATTTAGTGAGCACCTACTGTCAGATGCTCATGAACTTTTAGATGCTGGTTCAGTTGGTCACACTGGCCATTTAATTCACTGCACGGAATTTCTAAAGATAGGAGTTAAGTTTTTTGTCCTGTACCTGACCTTGCCTTTGAAATAAGTTTGAACACTTGAGGAATGAAGATATTTGGCTGTACAAGTCTTATCCAAACAATATCAGTACACAACATTTCTTTCCCTCTGTGTACATGTATTCTATGATCACTTCAAATGATATAAAGGCTCTTTGGTGCCCATTGCTGTTTCTCTAACTCTGAAGACTGCTAACAACGTTTCATATCATATAATCATTATTTCTGAGGATTATGTAATAGTGTTTCTGGAAAGAAAAGTGGTCTTGATTCTAATAATGCTAATTTATTGTATTATTGTAATTCACTAGTACTTCCCTACATCAAATTAGATCAAAACATTACAGTGGTTTCACATTAAGAAGAAGTTTACCTGCCCAGCACTTGTAATGAACACCGAAGCATATGAAAACTAAATGTAACAGGACTGAAGCATAACAGATGCCCGCAGAACAAGCCACCTATAAGGTATAAGAACCAACTGGGGAAAATTCCCTATGAAGCCGGCTACTACTGCAAGCACAGTGATCTCTCCAGGAAAGCACCTTTGAAGCTGTAGCTAGAATATAATCCTCAACTGTCAAGATCCAAACATGGGTATCTATACTGAATTCCCTTTCTCATAACTATCCTGTTCTCTACAGAGTCTGGCGTGGTCTTCAGAGTAGTGGTGGTAAGGAGCTTCAGATCAGAGCCTTTGGGGCTCTAGAACAACCAAAATCTCACATTTGCATTGGTGACTTAGCCACAGAAGAAGCAGGTAGTTATAAATACACACCATCCTTGTGACATAAGTCAGAGCACCTTCAGAGCACCATGACTGGCTTCTAGGAGAGGCAGTCAGCATAACACACACACAGCCTTTCGTTGCTCTTCTGTCACTGCTGGACACATCTTTCTAGGCCCTTTCTGCTTCCAGATGCCCACTAGCATTTCACCCTGGACTACTGGCTATCAACAAGCATGTCTTCTATTAAACTCGAACTGTCTTTAGTTACCAGTGGTTAGGCAGACATTTAAGAGCCATCAGTTCAGTTCAGTAGCTCAGTCATGTCCGACTCTTTGCGACCCCATGAATTGCAGCACGCCAGGCCTCCCTGTCCATCACCAACTCCTGGAGTTCACTCAAACTCATGTCCATCGAGTCGGTGATGCCATTCAGCCATCTCATCCTCGGTCGTCCCCTTCTCCTCCTGCCCCCAATCCCTCCCAGCATCAGAGTCTTTTCCAGTAAGCCAACTCTTCTCATGAGATGGCCAAAGTACTGGAGCTTCAGCTTTAGCATCATTCCCTCCAAAGAACACCCAGGGCTGATCTCCTTCAGAATGGACTGGTTCGATCTCCTTGCAGTCCAAGGGACTCTCAGGAGCCTTTTCCAACACCACAGTTCAAAAGCATCAATTCTTAGGCGCTCAGCTTTCTTCACAGTCCAACTCTCACATCCATACATGACCACTGGAAAAACCATAGCCTCGACTAGATGGACCTTTGTTGGCAAAGTAATATCTCTGCCATACCAGTATCTAATTTTCTGGACACCTGTATACATTCTCTCATAAAAGAAACCCAAAAGACAGGCTCTCTTTCCATTTTTGCAGACTTTTGGAAAAAGAAATCACTGGATAAATGACTTGATTCTAATCACCAGTGACAGAGCTGGGGCTTCAACCAGAGTTTTCCTCATTCCAAACTTCAAAGGCTGTCCACTACTCTATATTCCCCTCCATTCCCTTCCTCAGTAAAATCCACAAGGCTTCATCAAATTTTTTATATTGTAGTAAGCACATTCTTTTGACACTTGCAGATCAAAACACTACAAAAACTATCTAAGCAATGACATCCTCCAAGTGGATAAGCATTACCCCTTACGCAGCCTTTGGAAGACAGCAAAATAGGCCAACCAATGAAGAAGCTATTTAAGCAGAAAATTATGTCTTAGAGGATATCTAAACTCATTACAATTCTGAGAGCATATTTTTATATCAACTTGCTACAGGGTCATGAAGAGTTTAAAGCTAAGTCCTTTTCTACATGCAATTTTAAAGTATACAGTTTATATATTAATGTTTTCAGTAGTATAGAAAATCTTCCAATATTTTCTAACCAATGCCTCTTTTACATAGAATATAGATACTGCGGCTTTTCTGGCATACATATTAACCATACCATAATAAGTTCTGAAACAATTTGTGGAATTGGGTGGACTTTAAGTGGTTTTGCATTAGAGCAGTAGTTAAGAAACCAACTATAGAAAGGTCTCTAGCTTTAAACCTAGGCCATACATACTATCCTTTCTCAAAAGCAAGAATAAACTAGACAGTTTACCTCCTGAAAAGAGAGTTTCAAAAATAAAAGGAGAATAGGTAGGTTGAAAATATTGATGTTTCTTCAAAATTCATTATTCATAGGCATTTTTTTTTAATAATTTATATTCCCATGAATTCATGTAAGGAATTTCTTTCTCTGTTATAGACAACCCACCAGCACAATTAACACTAGTACTCCACAGGCTCTGGAGGCAGATCTCCTGGGTTCAAATCCCAACTGGCTATGTGACTGTGAGGAAATAATGTAAACGCACTAACCCTCAATTTCTTTGTCAGGATAATGAGGCTAATAATAATCCTCTACTTTAAAGGAGTTCCAAAAAGAAACTACATATGAAGTGCTTAGCAAAGGACCTCGCTCATAGGTAAGTGGGCGATCACCTCATTGTTACAGTAACCAGAGAGTACCTTCAGACAGATGAAAAAAAGACTAAATAACATTACACAGTAGTTTGGAGTTTTTCAGATTGCACAGAATGAAAAAGCAGTAATCCCCACTATGATAAGATCATACAAAGCCTCTGGTCACCATTAGAATTAGCAATAATCATAATTCAACATTTATAAGGTTGAGCCTTATATATGAGCCAAAAATTGTGCTAAGCACTTTATATGTAGCTTCTCACTGAATTCCTATGAAGCAAGTAATTATCATTATTCCCATTTTACAGATGATAAACTTGAGGATCAACATGTATACACAATTTTCTCAAGGTTACAAGGCTAGGAACTGGCAGAGTTAAGATGTGAACCTAGCAATCTGTCTCCAAAATCTGCTTCTGATAGAAACTACCCACCTGAACTTGAGGAAGCCATTTGAACTTTCATTTCCTCTTCTGGAAAATGAGCCGAGTAGTGGAACAGGTGCTCTCAAAAGTCCTTTCTAAATGTCTCTGGACAACAACGGTATCTAAGCCCAACTTCATTACATAGAGAAAATACCTCTGGTTCTAGTCCTTTTACAAACCTAGGCTTCTCTTTCTTACATAAATAAGAGAATGAAGCATAGTATAATACCCCATGGGGGGTAACTCACTGCTCTTGAGCTCGGATGGTGGGTAGTACAGCACTAAGAGCCAGATGGAGAATCTCATGAGATAGTTCCATAAGTAAGTCCCTTTGAATGGAGCCCAAAGAGAGCCTGATATTAAAATGAATTGTACCTGACAGGACTAGTGCTACAGGGAAGTTAAGAACACACATCAACAAAATTAGCCAAAGCGCTAGTACCTCAGTTATGCCACACTACCTCTCGGGACCTCAGTTTCCTTATTTATAGAAACAAGGTGGCTTCTAGATACAAGTAATCCCTAAGGAAGGAGCCACCCTAACACAGAGAAACCAGTCAACTTTGTTAGAATTAAGGGAAGGGCAGAGAAAGCATGTGTAGTTTGAAAAATCACATTCAAATACAGTGACTGCTTTCACAATATAAACCACAGAAGAAAAGTTCCAAAAACTATTTTATTAGTTGGCTAAAGAATGAACCAGCACTGTTGGGAATGGGCAGGAGATATGGATTTTTTTTTTAATATTAAGATACATTAGTGTAGATCACTATTGAAAGCCCCTTTTAGCTCAAACAGTCTGTGGAATAAAAACAAATTAAGTTGGTATTCTATGAAATAAACTCCTAGATTTAAAGAAAAAAGTCCTATTTATCAAAATAATTTTTTTAATGTCATTAAGAACTACTTAAGGCATGATCTTTTTGTAGAAAAATGATTCAAATACACACACAAACATGTAAATTTCTGCCCTCAAGACTCAAGGTATTTTTGTCTTTTTAAACTTGATATATTTATCAATAGAAACCTAGTATGATAATATTCCAAGCCAAAACACAGCCAGGTTACTCCTACTCTGGTTCTAATATTGCTTCAAAACCCTAAAGCTCCATTTTAAATAGTTTTTAAAAAGAGAGAGAGAGACATAAATTCCATGTAATTCTTCCTAAGGCCAAATTTATAAAGCTCAATTTTCAATCAAATCTCTCCTACAAATCTTTTGGCCATCTTTCCCTACTCAATACCACTACCAGGGATGAAAAAACAAGAATCCAAACTCAATCCAGTCCATCTGGCTCTTATTAGCATGGCTGGTAAACGCTTTGCTGAGAAACAACTGGCAATCCCCACATCACTTGTCAATATCAGTTTGGGGGAAATTTTATGGATTTAATCTCTCCCTAGTCCCCATTTCTGGAAATAATTAATCAAAACCTAGTTGTATTCAGATTCTACTCTAAGAAATAGCTAATGTCTACACTATCAGCTTCCAGGCCCGAAATCTCTGTTAGATTTTAGGTTATCTTCTAAAACTAGATTTGGGTAGACCGCATCAGAATAAAAAGAGAGACTGTTAGAAAAAGATGGGCTCTCCTATCAAAGGCAGCATGCCTGTCTAGCCCTCCAACACACACACACACAACACACACACAAATAAGCACATAGAGAAATTGGACTCTTCCATCCCTGAAGCGATCCTATAAAAATCTGGTAAGACTGGCTCATTAAAAATTCTCATACACATAATATATGGGTGTCAGGGACCCCCTTGAACTGACGAGGTTAAAAATTCTTGCTCTAGCTTACAGCATCATGTGCTTCTTAATATCCCTACCTCCTCCTTCATGGATGGGAGCCACACTAAACATCACATCTGAAAGGTAAAGAGCAATAAAATAAGGCTCCAACTGCACCTGATGCTTTAAACTAACTCTGTCGAATGTTGATTCTGCCATTTTTCAGCAATGCTCAAAGGATTTCTGTTTCATTTCCTTGGATCCAAAGATCTAAGCTGGGTCTTATCCAGAGCCGCCCTCACTCCTTCTTTCTTTTTTAACCGAGCCAGGAAGCCTATGGACAAATCAGTTTGTAAGTGAAGGATGAATGTTTTCCTGAGAACAAAGGCCTCCAGTGAGCCCTCACCCTCACCACCCTTTTCCAACTCAAGATGTCCAGCACACTACCAACTGATGTGGCCATGCACTGGATCAGAAAGCAAGTACAGAATAAGGACACTCCATTCAACCTTTTTGTCTGGGGCACTTCCTGAGTTTTTCACTGGCATTTAACACCAAGACACAAGGCTCATTTTTCATTAAAGTTGCAAGACTTTCACTTTGCCCAGTTTCAAATAGTGTAATTGATCTGCACTGTCTTCTTAAATAACCCAACTGAAGGACACTGCAGCTTTAAATATTTCAGTGCTAGCTAGCAAATAGACTCCATTGCAATATGGCTCTGAAGGTCGCGTCCTATTGTCTCTATCCTCTGGATTAAAAACAAAACAAAAAAATTTCTAAGTCCTAGATAACATGGGAAGGGTTACCCCTAGAATTTCCACTCTTCCATCTTGGTTCCTGATACAGTTCCAGTGTTTATTGGAATCTCACACTCTAATTTTCCCGGCAGGGGCAATATGCTGATTGCTATTAATGATGCCAGCACCTTAGCGAGACATAAACACATGTGTTCACATTAGTTTAATTGAGCATATGCAACTGTCTGAAATAGCACCACTCCAGGGCTGTTAACCCCTTGAAGAGTAGGGCCAGGGTGGTTTGGGAGTGGACGGCTTTCCGGAGACACCCTGAGCCCGGGATTGCATAACGTGAAACGTGCAGCCACTGAAAACGACAGGAATCTCACTCAGCCTACTCAGCCTGGAACTATGCCGGCACCTTGCCATACACTTGCAGCTTTTCCTGTCAAAGAAGGTTAAAAGAAGAGGCACAAGCACGACGAAGAGAAAAAATAGGCTAAAAGAAAAAGTCCCCTTTCTCTCTCGTCAGGGTGCATAAATAAGATTCCTCGAGCAGTCACAACGTTTTCCCCACCCTTGTCCCCGTAGTGGAACACCGGAAAAGGACAGGGGAGTTGGCAAACGCTGCCTTTTTTAAAGAACCACAATCAATGGCTGATTAAATGGCAGGGAAGACAAGGAAAAGGGAGAGGAGTGGAAGGAAAGCATATACAGGTGCACCGGAGCATTACCTGAAATGGCAACAGATTGTTACCATTATCGGTCCGGAAAGCGTTATCCTCCATCCAGGACTTGGAGGTGAGCGGGGCCGCGCGGGGGAACTTGGGCGGCGCGATCACGTTGCTGGAGAAGGGCTTTTTGAGAGGCGAGATGGGGTTGAGGGGCGAGGGCACCCCCACGCCCACGCCCACGCCCACGCCGACCGCCCGGCGAGGGTCCCTGCCCGCCTGCAGGCCGCCCCACGGGTTGGACGGCGCGCTCCAGGCGGCGTTCACGCTCTGGTGCGTGTTCCAGCTGGACGACGCGGACGAGGCGGCGGCGGCGGCGGCTGCAGCCGCGGCGGCCGAGGACGAGGACGGCTTGCTAGTCATGATGGGCTGGTGACCGTACGCCGCCGTGGCGCCCCTCTGCGCGTAGGGAGCCTGGCTGGGGCTGGCAGGCGAGCGGCGCTGCTGCGAGGGCTGCGCCTGCGGGGGCTGCGCGGGCTGCGCTGGCTGCGGCGCGGGCGGCGGCGGCTGCTGGTGGTGCTGGGTCTGCGCCAGGCCGATCTGCGGGGAGAAGGTGCCTCCGAAGACTGGGTTGACGTGGTGCGGGAAGTTCTGGAAGAGCATGGTCCCGTTGACTGGGGTGATCCCCTGGAAGAAGCTGTCCTCTACCGCGTTCGTGGTGCCCGTGGACCAGGTGCTGCCGAAGGACGGCGACAGAGACGCGCCCGGCGCCGCGGGCTCCTGCGGTGGCGGCGGCGGCTGCTGAGGGGGCTGGTGGAAACCCAAGCCCGGCAGGAGCGGCGATTCCATCTGCATCTTGTCGGGGCCGTTAGGGGCCGGCGGGGCCGCGGCGGGGCTGAGGGCCGGCACTGCGCTGCTGTCCTCCGGCTTGGGGGTCTCTGAGGACAGGGGCGTGGACGGGGCTTCGGCGGTGCTGGGCTCGGGCTGGGGCTGCTGCTGCTGCTGCTGCTGCTGCCGCTGCTGCTGGGGCTGGGGCTGGGTTTTGCTTTTGTCCATCAGTAAATCATCCTGCATGGTTTGCGCAGCTGAAATGGGAAAAAAAGAGAAATGCGTTATTGTCAGTGTGTTCGTTAATGCCGCTTGCTGGAGCGGGCGGGTGTTTTAGTTGCGAAAATCCAGTGCCACCGCTACTAGCCAATTGCAATGCAAATCCATAATCTCCCATTTAGAAGAACAGGTCGGGCTGGGGTGGGGGAGCTCGTGCAAGGTCTCTAAAAATACTGTGAGAGCGTCTTCACCCTTTCTGATGTCTAGGTTCCTTTTCTGTATTAGTAAGAGAGGTGCTTATAAGACAGAAAGACAGCAATTTCGCCACGTCTCTTTCCCCTTCACCGGAACTCAGAGCGTTCACCCTGCAATGAGAAACTGATTCTGGTTCCTGTTTTTTCCCAAGCACCACCCTCCCCCAGCTATTTGCATACGTCAATAAATACAGCTGCGTCCTTCAGCAAGGTTAAAAAGACACCACACACGACCCTTTCTTCCCCCTTCCCAGCTCGGGCACTTTAAAGAAACAGTAGTCTTATCCCCCTTGATTAGCAAACTGCCTTGCCTAGATAATTGTTTCATTTAGCCGCAGCGAACCACGAGGGAGGAAATCCTTGGCATTTGTTAGGAGGACTCAACTGCACAACCATTCTCTGGCCTCCCAGTAGCTGCAGCTACTCCATTTTGTTAGGAGACATTAAAAAAAAAAAAAAAAACCAACATCCTTTTAAAAGAGGTAAAAATCTACTGAAACATTTGCAAGTGCTTGCTTCTTGTTATTCTAAGGATTAGATGGGTGGGTTTTTTTGTTTTTTTTTTTGCTTATTCTCCAATGTTCTCGTTTCCAATTCTGCCTCTCAAGAGATTTCTTGGCATCTCAGTAGTTCAGGTCTCAACAGGAGCCTGAGAATTTCTCTGCAGAGTGAAGAAATGTTCTCGTTGGATTTGAGGTCAGAGAGAGGGAGGGAGAGAGACACGCCGAGGGAGGGAGGGAGGGAGGGAGGGAGGAAGAAGGAGAGAGAAAGGAGGGAGGGGGACGGGGGACTGTCTGAGATGAGGTGGGGGTGGGGCTTTAAAAAAAACCCTCAGATTTAAGTATGAAGTCAAGATAATACTGGGGTTGCCAGATTTTTCATTTTTTGAATCCTCCTGCTGCTGCCTTGGTCACAAGACTTTGGCAAATTTAGAACCTATTCTCTTATCACTAGTATTAACAGTGGAAGATTATGGTTTGAAAACCCTGAATTACCATATGCTAGCTAACGTGTTAAAAATAGCACAGTACAAAGTCGCAAATTCTCATACATTGTAATTATAGTGCATTGCCATCACTGCTTCATTTAGCCATATAAGGAGTGTATGGTATTTTCCATTTCGCATAGAAGGGCTATATTCACCTCTGCCATACAGCCTGTTTTATCATTCAAGGATGAAAATAGTAATCGCTCAAAACCAGGAGATTTCCATACCCATAGTTACCACTGAGTTCGCTTGTCCTTTAGAACACGTTAATTGCTTTAAATATATGAATATTACAGTGCCGAGACCCTGAAAACAAGTATTTTGAAATGTTCAAGGTGCACATGACCAAATACATAATTATTTTTAGACGGTGATTCAGTATACTTGCAACAAAGTTATTAATATATTTAATACAGTTAATTAACTCAGATACTCGGAGAAGCATCTTTCTCAGGACACTCCTAAAATGGCATTCAGATACACACAGAAGTTGTGCCTTTGGATATTCTCACGATAATAACTGCTGTAAAATAAATGTGCTGGGAAATGGATTTGCTACTGCTCTTAACTATTAAGCAAAATATGTCAGACTAAGAAATGGGATTAAAAGTAGGTCTACTATTTTGTTGAAGAATATCTTCAAAATGGTTAATATCTCATTCTAAAGTTTCATACATAGACAAAATAGTGGGCTCAAGGAAAAGCTTCACAGCCACCTTAACTCCTCCCTCCCCACCCCTCCAAAAGAACCCACCCAGTATAATACAAATCACAAATGGCCAACTACTACCAATAAAACCTATTTAAGATTGGTTTTGTGTTCCTTAATTCCCTTGGTCTAAAATAATGACTTTGATCAGTACTGTAAATATGACAGAGGCAAGGAGAGCTTGGATTCAAAGCAACACAAAGTTCTATTGTTGCCAAAGAAAATGGACATAGAAAGAGACATTTTTATACTTGGTTTAAGCAGTGCTGCAGTAAACCATTATAATCTGGAATTTGAGTCTCTCCCAGTGGGCTAGAATTGTCTTTACAATAGCCATATCATCATGGCTGAAATATGCATTTGATTATAATTTTAATATCACTCAGCTTTTCTGATGCTAGCACCAATGCCTTCTGTTAATCCCTTAAGTTTAAACTATATGTTTATAGTGGAAAAATTAATGTCCTATGGCAAAAAAAAGCCATAAAGTAAGCTAGACTCAGACTATTTTAAGGATATAAGTAATATTAATATATTAAATTCAAAAATTTTTATCATACTAGGAACACTCATTTCTCTTCTTAACATTTCTTAAAGACATTAATTTCACTTTCTGCATAAATTCACTCTGTCAAGGTCAAGACCCATCTTTAATAAATAAGACCCTTTTAAACAAAAGATAAGCAATAGATTAAAATAACATTTACAAAATTAATATGCAGTGTCAGTAATTGTTTGTACAGTCTATTCGTTTGGGTGGGTTTTTGTTAGTCTTTTTTTCTTTTTTCTTATTTACAGCAAAGTCCGGGAAATAGATACCTCCTGCCCCTCCCCCCACCCCACACACAATAGATCTTCCTTTACATGCAATCACCCAATCTCAAGTAACAAATTCTTAGCAGCAGTTACCTTTGAGGGTCCAGTTTTTAAGGATCGATAAAATTAAAAAGTGTACAGTATTTATTTTCTTCTTTCAGGTTGATTATGTGACCGCTCTGGCAAAAGCACTTTGACAACTGTAGAAAGAGAGGGCATGCGCACACAAGGAACTGTGGGGGCTGAAGTCCTTCACTGGGTACTCTGCCCGACTTAAGCACGCTCAGCCACGACAGGAGGAAGCCTTTCAAATACTGATTCCAGGGGAAAGAGGTTGTGCCGGATTATATTTTATCTTCCTAACCAATCTAAATCACGAGTTGTTAAGAGAAAAATAAACCGGTTTGGCAACTGATTTAGGAAGCCAGGTTAAAAGAGAAACTGGATTACAGGACTCAAATAAATAAACCCAGCGGAGCTACCTTAAATGGTATTAGAATGGTAATGACTGGGTAGCCAGCAGTAGGAACCCAACCACACCAAAAGAGGTGGGGTGGGGAAGAATAAAGAAGGGCGGAGGTGGACTACTAGGGAAAGATACTTAAAATCTGACCATACTTAAATACATGTAATATTATAAAATGAAAAGTACCTTAATATTAAATACGATATTAACCTTGGAGGTCAGGTTAAAGATAGGTTTCAGTCATAAATTTTGGACATGATCTATCCACCAAGATTTCTATTTGATTTTCAATGAAGGTACAAATCACTTATTTCAAGATTCTACTTGATATGCTCTAAATCATACACCTCCTTATTTTACTTGTCAAAATGAAAGTTTACTCTGCATTATTCATACAATGATCAATCAAATAAAATTCAACTCTTTAAAACTAAAAGTGTTTTAGTTAAATATTAAAAAATAATTTGACATGTTTATTGTTTCACTGCATAGGACAGTGACATCTTTATTCAAAGCAGAAAGTAGATACAGTTTCTTTTAAAACTTTTTTTCCCCTGATGTACAGTTTTCTTATCTTAACCTCATTACCCCAAGGCTGGAATCTCACAACATCTTAACATCAACTGGTGTTATCTATAGCTTCTGAAAGCAATACTTCAACTACCAGTTTGCTCACATAGGCAGAAGGTATTATCTCTTGTGGGATTTGGTTCAATGCTATTCATGCAAGGGGTTCAGAATAAAGTCACTTGATGACTGTGCTGATTGAACCAAGAATTAAAAATGTCAAACATCATTTAAAACTATCTAAATTCTCTATTTCCCCTCTTCACCAATTAGAACTAAAGTAGTATTATCAGAGACTACCAATTTGCAGTAGTCAGCAGTCTTTATTTCTACTTATTTCCAAGGGAAAAAACAAAACAATTTAAGAAGAAAAAATCATTTTGAATCAATCTACTACAAGCTCTTTTTAAAAGAACTAAATAAGTGGTCCTCTTATTCCTACTATGAACTTACTGTATATTCCCCATTTTTTTTCCTTCCTCTGTCTTTCTAAAGAAAAATTTTCTTCTGCCAATGTGTTATACTTACCATATTCATTCCAGAGTCTGTAAGGATGAACTCAGTTAATCTTATTTCTGAAGACTTCCCTATCTACCAAACTGCTACATTTTCAAGTACTTCAATAAAATTTAAAAAAACAAAAGTTCCCTCATAAAATCCATATAAAGACTTGTTCTAAGAAATAGATTTTTCAAGATTATTTAAAATTAATATGCTGAGATTTTATTGGTAAGGTAGAAAATCTTATTATTCAGGTGTACTTGAAAATGGTTTAATTGGGCATTTAGCAATCCACCTGACCCCAAGTACAGGTCTACTAATAATATACACAGTGAAGAAAAATAAACTTTGGTCTCTGACCCTTTGATAAATGACAAAAATAAATTAGCACTGCCTATACTTAACATAATTGTATTGTATTTGAAAATGAACTACCTCTGCTCTTCCGTTCCTAAAATGAACACTCAAATTTAAAAAGAAAATGACTCATATATCTATAAGCTGCTGCTGCTACTGCTAAGTTGCTTCAGTCGTGTCCGACTCTACGCGACCCCAGAGACAGAAGCCCACAGGGCTCCCTGGTCCCTGAGATTCTCCAAGCAAGAACACTGGAGTGGGTTGCCATTTCCTTCTCCAATGCATGAAAGTGAAAAGTGAAAGTGAAGTCGCTCAGTCGTGTCCGACTCTTTGCAATCCCATGGACTGCAGCCCACCAGGCTCCTCCATCCACGGGATTCTCCAGGCAAGAGTACTGGAGTGGGGTGCCACTGCCTTCTAGAGTTACACTATTACAATCATTGATCATGTATCAAACTATACATTTGATCAACTGCTTCAAGTCTAGTCATCATTTCCATTGAAGGCTCAGTCATATACTTGGTAATACAAGAAATAATAATCTTGTGAAACAAGCAAAATACAAATGGTATACTTAATAACATTAGTAGAATTAAAAGTAAATATTTTAGCCATGAGCCTCCCACACCAGGTTTTTTTTTTTAAAGATTGTCAAGACTAGGGAATGGGTCACTTAGAGCAGAAATCTGATTTTTCATGTGGTTCAAATGTGTTACATTAAAAGATTTATCAGGTACAAAAACACAGCATTCAGTTTGAATTATAATACAGATATCTCCCTGAGATCCTGTAAGGTGTCAAGGGTCTTGCAGTTGTGTAGTACTGCCTTTCTCATCATAGAGATCTCAGAATTCAATAGACTAATAGCCCGGTTACTATCATTTAAAGATTATTAAAGTTGTCGAGGCTTCAGTTCAGTTCAGTTCAATCGCTCAGTCATGTCTAACTCTTTGTGACCCCATGAATCGCAGCACGCCAGGCCTCCCTGTCCATCACCAACTCCCGGAGTTCACTCAGACTCATGTCCATCGAGTCGGTGATGCCATCCACCCATCTCATCCTTGGTCATCCCCTTCTCCTCCTGCCCCCAATCCCTCCCAGCATCAGAGTCTTTTCCAATGAGTCAACTCTTCACATGAGGTGGCCAAAGTACTCAAGTTTCAGCTTTAGCATCATTCCTTCCAAAGAAATCCCAGGGCTGATCTCCTTCAGAATGGACTGGTTGGATCTCCTTGCAGTCCAAGGGACTCTCAAGAGTCTTCTCCAACACCACAGTTCAAAAGCATCAATTCTTGGGCGCTCAGCTTTCTTCACAGTCCAACTCTCACATCCATACATGACCACAGGAAAAACCATAGCCTTGACTAGATGGACCTTTGTTGGCAAATTAATGTCTCTGCTTTTCAATATGCTATCTAGGTTGGTCATAGCTTTCCTTCCAAGGAGTAAGCGTCTTTTAATTTCATGGCTGCAGTCACCATCTGCAGTGATTTTGGAGCCCAAAAAAATAAAGTCTGACACTGTTTCCACTGTTTCCCCATCTATTTGCCATGAAGTGATGGGACCAGATGCCATGATCTTCATTTTCTGAATGTTGAGCTTTAAGCCAACTTTTTCACTCTCCTCTTTCACTTTCATCAAGAGGCTTTTGAGTTCCTCTTCACTTTCTGCCATAAGGGTGGTGTCATCTGCATATCTGAGGTTATTGAGATTTCTCCTGGCAATCTTGATTCCAGCTTGTGCTTCTTCCAGTCCAGCGTTTCTCATGATGTACTCTGCATAGAAGTTAAAGAAGCAGGGTGACAATATACAGCCTTGACGTACTCCTTTTCCTATTTGGAACGAGTCTGTTGTTCCATGTCCAGTTCTAACTGTTGCTTCCTGACCTGCATACATCCTCCAACCCCATTGAAGACACACACACACTGCTAAATGGTTATACCAGTAGAATACAGATCTTTGACCCATTGGGATCATACCAGTGGAGGACTGGCTGGGGTTACCTGTAATTTGTTAAAATGTATGACCTTAAATTCATGGGAATCCCAGGCTACACCTTCATATCATCCCTGTAGACGTCAAGGCCATAAATTAGTGCCACAAATCCACTGAGTTCTATACCAATCACTCTAAGGGTAATAACAGGCATAGTTCATAAAGCACCCAGCCTTGTCTCATAATTACCAGGTTGACCATTTTTAGTATGATTTAACCGTTCCCAACATAGAGGAGCCTTTAAACTTAAATGACCATAGCCTGGTGTTAACCATGTAGATCCTCCCCATAATTGTAGGAGTTTTCCTTTTAATAGATGAGAAGTTAATTTTTTATGAGACTTAGCTCATCACTCTGATTGAGTTTAAATGACCCTACTAGAAAACTTAAATCTATGGCCAGCCTCAGAGCAGGTATTTTTAATTGGCCAGGTGAGAGGATCCCATCTAGAATTATTATGAATAGATAGAACAGGACTGAACACTCATCTAAAACAAATTTCCTTGGGGGTATTCAATCAGAGCCCTAAAGAACAGAGCTGCTTTTTGGGGGATGGGGGTGGTGGCAAGAATACTGGAGTGGGTTGCAATTCCCTTCTCCAGGAGATCTTCCCAATCCAGGGATTGAACCCGGGTCTCCTGCATTGTAGGCAGATGCTTTACCGTCTGAGCCACAAGGGAAGTCCATATATTTATATACCAAGGTATAAATACATACCAAGCAAACAATAAATTATAGGAGGACTCACAAAAAATACCTTCCCTCCTGAACCCTTGTTTTTTATTTAACCAAAAAGGAAGCACTTTCTAAAATTTTGCCTTTAAGTCACAAAGCTTAACCACAGACTCCTTTTGAATAATCATGGAAAGCTCTAAAAAATAGAGATTTTTGCAATTACTGCAAAGTTAATTCATTGAGATATACCTGGGTCAATACATCTTTCCAGGCTTCCTTTTTTCCTTCCTTTCCCTACTTACATCTCCAATACAATTCTCATGAGTCCTGGGTAGTTGGTGGTTGCTCCATGTATACTTGCTGGATAAATGAATAAATGGATGAATGAATGGATGGATGAAGTATGGTTTTGGATTATCTAAAATAGCCAAGGTTTGAGTTAAGTATTAAATTATTCTCCATTTACAATAAAGAGCAATTAGTTTTTCATCAGCAGCAAGAATGGGAAGTGGTATAAAATAGATAACCATTTTGGCCCTTAGGATGCTCAGTAGTATATAGATCATTAGATGATCATCATGCAATAATATTTATTAAGCACTAATTAAATAAGGAACTTTGTTCCTACCAAAGAGTTTACAATCTAATAAAGATACACACCCTGCCCCCTACAGAAACTGCTTCATTATAGCAATGGACAATCAGAGCTAAGTCCAAAGGATGTTTTGTTAGTCTTATCTTGCTTGACCTTGCAGCAACATTAACCACACTTTCTAGATATACCTTCTTCCCTTGGCTTTCTTCAGGTTGTTCTTTGTTGGTTTTCTTACCTTTGGGGTATTATTCGCTTGCCCCCATATGCACACTCATGCTCTCTCTCAGTCTTCTTTGCTGACTTTAAGTATTGTGTTCCTCAGTACTCTATCCTAGGCCCTCTTCTCATCTCTATGTGAGTGGCTTCTCCAACTAAAGGAAGGACCACGCCTATCTTATTAACAGCTATATTCCCAACATATATCACTGTGCCTAGGACATAATAAATAGGTATTCAGTAAATACTTGTTGAATTAAATTTACAATTGTGTGCAAAGGGCAACAATGCCAACAATATCTAGGTGAAAAAAAAAAAAAACTTAGAGGGACTTATACTACTAGACATCAAGATTTATTATGAAGCAACAGTAATTAGATTGTATGGTTACTGGCACAAGGATAAGCAAATAGACAAATGGACCAAAAAGTCCAGAAACAGATCCACAAATGTATAGTTTTTAGGAAACTGTTGACCTAACCACTTGTCTTGGCCAGACACGATGATAACTGCTTGCCTGAGTTGTCCACAACAAGAGGTCCCAATAAGGAACATGGTCCTGCCTCCAAAACCTAACCAGAATTCAGGAGGAGCCAAAAGAGTGAGGAGACAACCAATATCCCAGAATCCTTTATGCTGGAACCCATCCTGGCTGAATGATCAATGTGCCACCAGGAAGGACCCTGAGTCTGACTATGGACAAGAGATGACTCGTCATAGACAACCCAGAAACTAATCATAAAACGTAAGACTACAAGCCACATGACAGAGTGAATTCTCCAGGGTTCCCTTATCCTCTTGCTCTCGACTCAGGCACCCTTTACCAATAAAGGCTCTTGTTTTGTCAGCACACATATTTCCTCGGGCAATTCATTTCCGAGTGTTACACAAGAGCCCACTCTAAGGCCCGGAAAGGGGTCCCCCTTCCTGTAACATGGTGACCAGATTTCTGAACACAGGAACTGCAGTGGTGAAAGGATGGTCTTTTCAATAACGAATATTGGAGTCAACTGAATGTCCATATGGCAAAAAAAAGACCTTCATCCTTACCACACCATACACAAAAATCAATTCCAGATGGATTGTAGGTCTAAATGTAAAAGGTAAACAAGAAAGTCTTTAAAAGAACATATGAGAATATTTTCATGACATTAGAGTAGGCAAAAATTTTTTCAACAGGTCACAAAAGCAATAAATATAAAGGAAAAATTTAATAAACTAAACTAATTAAGAACATCTGTTTACCAAAAGTCAGAGTGAAAAATCAAAGAAAGGGAGAAATATAGGCAATATTCAAAATAATTATAATTCAAATACATGAAGAACTCTTACAAATTAATAACAGTGAACATCCCAAAGAAAAATGGGCAAGAGACTTCAACAAAAGATACTCAAATGTTCAAAAAGCATATGAAAATGTTCTCTACGTCACTTATCACCAAAGAAATACAAAATACAACTGAAACGGCAAAAACTGGAAAAGACACAAATACCATATATTTGCAAGGATGTAAGGCAACTCCTTCTCAAACACTGCTGATGGAAGTATGACTGAATTCAACTATACAACTGCACTGCAAAACTATTTACTAGGATCCATTAAAGCAAATGTCCACACAACTTTCTTGTTCTTGTTCAGTCAACTCAGTCGTGTCCGACTCTGCGAGCCCATGGACTGCAGCACGCCAGGCTTCCCTGTCCTTCACCATCTCCTGGAGTTTGCTCAAACTCAAGTCCATTGAGTCAGTGACGCCATCCAACCACCTCATGCTCTGTCATCCCTTCTCCTCCTGCCCTCAGTCTTTCCCAGCATGAGGGTCTTTTCCAATGAATCGGCTCTTCCCATCAGGGGGCCAAAGTATTGGAGCTTCGGCTTCAGCATCAGTCCTTCCAGTGAATATTCAAGGTTTATTTCTTTTAGGACTGACTGATTTGGTTTCCTTGCAGTCTAAGGGACTCTTAAGAGTCTTCTCCAACACCACAGTTCGAAAGCATCAATTCTTCAGTCTTCGGCTTTTTTATTGTCCAGTTCTCACATCCATATATGATTACTGGAAAAACCATAGCTTTCACCATACGGCCCACTGCCAGCAAAGTAATGTCTCTGCTTTTTAATAATGTAACCTAACGTCTAGGTCTGTCATAGCTTTTCTTCCAAGGAGTAAGCATCTTTTAATTTCATGGCCGAAGTCACAGTCCGCAGTGATTTTGGAGCCCAAGAAAATACACTCTGTTACTATTTCCATTGTTTCCCCATCTATTTACAATGAAGTGAAGGGACCAGAAGCCATGATCTTCGTTTTTTGAAAGTTGAGATTTAAGCCACCTTTTTCACTTTCTTCTTTTACCTTCATCAAGAGGTTCTTTAGGTCCTCTTTGCTTTCTGCCGTAAGGGTGGTGTCATCTGCATACCTGAAGTTATTGATATTTCTCCTGGCAATCTTGATTCTAGCTTGTGCTTCATCCAGTCTGGCGTTTCTCATGATGTACTCTGTATACAAGTTAAATAAGCAGGGTGATAGTATACAGCCTTGACGTACTCCTTTTCCAATTTTGAACCAGTCCATTGTTCCATGTCTGGTTTTAACTGTTGCTTCTTGACCTGCATACAGTTTCTCAGGAGGCAAATAAGGTCGTCTGATATTCCCATCTGTTTAAGAATTTTCCAGTTTGTTGTGATCCACACAGTCAAAGGCTTTAGCATAGTCAATGAAGCAGAAATAGATGTTTTTCTGGAATTCTCTTGCTAGTCTATGATTCAACGGATGTTGGCAATTTGATCTCTGGTTTCTCTGCCTTTTCTAAATCCAGCTTCTATATCTAGAAGTTCTCGGTTCACATACTGTTGAAGTGCTTATAGCTTGAAAGATTTTGAGCATTACTTTGCTAGTATGTGAAATAAGTGTAATTGTGTGGCAGTTTGAACATTCTTTGGCATTGCCCTTCTTAGACAATGGAATGAAAACTGACCTTTTCCAGTCCTGTGGCCATTACTGAGTCTTCTAAATTTGCTGGCATATTGAACGCAGCACTTTGACAGCATCAACTTTTAGGATTTGAAATAGCTCACCTGGAATTCCATCACCTCCACTAGCTTTGTTCATAGTGATGCTTCCTACGGCCTCCTTGACTTCACACTCCAGGATGTCTGGCTCTAAGTGAGTGATCACACCATCATGGTTCTGTGTATTCTTGCCACCTCTTCTTAATATCTTCAGCTTCTGTTACATCCATACCATTTCTGTCCTTTATTATGCCCATCTCTGCATGAAATGTTCCCTTGGTATCTCTAATTTTCTTGAAGAGATCTCTAGTCTTTCCCATTCTGTTGTTTTCCTCTATTTCTTTTCATTGTTCACTTAAAAAGGCTTTCTTATCTCCTTGCTATTCTTTGGAACACTGAATTCAGATGGGTATATCTTTCCTTTTCTCCTTTGCCTTTGCTATTCTTTTCTCAGCTATTTGTAAGGCCTCCTCAGACAACCATTTTTCCATTTTGCATTTTTTTTGTTGGGGATGGTTTTGATCATCACCTCCTATACAATGTTACGAACCTCCATCCACAGTTCTTCAGGTACTCTATCACATCTAATCCCTTGAATCTGTTTGTCACATCCACTGTATAATCATAAAGGATTTGATTGAGGTCATATCTGAATGGCTGAGTGGTTTTCCCTACTTTCTTCAATTTCAGTCTGAATTTGGCAATAAGGAGTTCATGATCTGAGCCACAGTCAGCTCCCTGTCTTGTTTTTGCTGACTATACAGCTTCTCCATTTTTGGCTACAAAGAATAAAATCAGTCTGATTTCGGTATTGACCATCTGGTGATGTCCATGTGTAGAATTGTCTCCTGTGTTAGAAGATGGTGCTTTGCTATGACCAGTGCATTCTCTTGGCAAAACTGTTAGCCTTTGTCCTGTTTCTTTTTGTATTCTAAGGCCAAACTTCTGTTACTCCAGGTATCTCTTGACTTCCTACTTCTGCATTCCAGTCTCCTATGATGAAAAGGGCATCCTTCTTTGGTGTTAGTTCTAGAAATCTTGTATGTCTTCATAGAACTGTTCAGCTTCTTCAGCATTAGTGGTTGGGGCATAGACTTAGATTACTGTGATACTAAATGACTTGCCTTGGAAACGAACCAAGATCATTCTGTCGTTTTTGAGACTGCACCCAAGTACTACATTTCAGACTCATTTGCTGACTCAGAGAGCTACTCCATTTCTTCTAAGGGATTCTTGTCCACAGTAGTAGATATAATGGTCATCTGAATTAAATTTGCCCACTTCACACACCTTATGATCCAGCAATTCTGCATCTAGATATATACACAATAAACATGGCAACAGATGGTCACCAAAAGACATGCTCAAAACAACATTATTCATAACAGCCCAAACCTGGAAACAACCCAAATATCCATTTACAGCAGACTGAATAAGTAAATCATGATAGAGTCATATAATGGAATATCATAAGGCAAAGATAATGAATAGACTCCAACTTTATAGAACAACCTAGATGAACTGCATGAATGCAATGTGGAGTGAAAGAAGTCTACCATGTAAGAATATATATGATTCCACTTACATAAAGTTCTAATAAAACTAATTTATGGGTCCAAAAGATAGTATGCTGATAACTTTTGCAGGGATACTGGTGACACATCCTGTTACACATGTGTATTTACTTTAAAAATTCAGAAAACAGGACACATGATTTTTGTACTTTTCTGTCTTTCTGTTATGAAAGTGAAAGTGTTAGTTGTTTAATTATGTCCCATTCTTTGCAACCCTATGGACTGTAGCCCATCAGGCTCCTCTGTCCATAGGATTCTCTAGGCAAAAATACTGGAGTGGATAGCCATTCCCTTCTCCAAGGGATCGAACTGGCGATCGAACCTGGGTCTCCTGCATTGCAGGCACATTCTTTACTGTCTGAGCCACCAGGGAAGCCCATTTTTTGTTCTACTTTCTTTAAATGTATAAAACATATACATGTATTTGCAAAGGTTAACTATCTTCTCTAAGGTAGAGGCAAAAAGAGCAAAATCTGGCCAAGTAGGAAGGAGAGCCTTAAATCTGGGTCATTGAAGCTAGAGAAATAAACTGGGGGGCCAGTGGAGGGAGGCAGGATTCCTATGTGCCAGACCAGTATTAGAGGCACACACACACACACACACACACACACACACACACACACACACACAAGCACAAATCCCTTGACTTCAAAGGCCTCACAGTCTAAGGAAGGAAAAATCATTCTGGTCAACTATGATAAATAAGATATCCCCTAATTTAGTTCAGTTCAGTTCAGTTCAGTCTCTCAGTCGTGTCCAACTCTTTGCGACCCCATGAATTGCAGCACGCCAGGCCTCCCTGTCCATCACCAACTGCTGGAGTTCACTCAGACTCACGTCCATCGAGTCAGTGATGCTACTCCTTGGAAGAAAAGATATCCCCTAAGTCATCTAGAAAACTTCTAAGATTGTTACAGCCTAAGGCAATTTACATGGAGGACGTCCAAAGCAACTGAGGAAGGACTTGTTAAGCAATTCTAGATCAGAGTAAGTTTGAGAATGGAACAAGAGAAAGGGAGCAAAACGAAGCCAGGTGACTCAGGTGTGGTTTGGTGGGCACTCTGAAGAGCACCTGGGGTTCTTTATACTTCTTGCTTCTCTGTCCATTAGGTTTAAGTTTGTTCACTCATTCATTCAACAATTTTATGAAAAACCTAGCTGCAAAGTAGCAATTCCAAAACTTCACCTGCTTTTTATTGACCCTGTCTCTAACCTCTACGGAAAAACTGAGGATATTACACAGTAATTTCCTCAATTTCTCAGCTGCCTCCCTCCCTCTTTACAAACTTACCCATGTCCCCACTCATACTTGCTTTCCTCCTACCTCAAAAGAAACTGAGTTCCCCTACAAGTCTACATTAATCCCTCCAGCTGTAGTCTAGAGTTCATTCTATCTTGTTTCCTTGAGATCCATTTCATAAGTTAATTATGTCCAGGCTTCTCCTTCCCATTCCAGAGAAGCTACTTAAAAGAAACCTCTAAATCCCAGCTTTACTTCCTTTGACTTCCAGTTGACTCCCTAAATTTACTGCATCTAGCTTCTGCCCTACCATCCTACAAAAATTGCTCTGGCTACTGATCTTACTCATCAATGACCAACTGACAACTTTTCCATTTTTATTTTATTTTCCATTTATCCTTCATAACACTCTTGTAGTAGGCAGAATTCTAAGGTGGCCCCCCAAAGATTCCAAGCTAGAAGGAAAATAGGAACCCTAGTCCTGCAAAGGCAATTCAGCCAAAAAGAATGAACCTTAAAGTGATCTGACACCCAGACAGAGAACCCCAGTCATAAAGAACTATAAATTAATAAATGAATGGAGTTTCTTTAAGCTTACCACCATTAAGCTTGTGGTAATTTGTTACAGAGAAGTAGCCAACTAATACAATATTCCATTGTCTTTGAAGATACTGCTCTCCTGGTTCTTCACTTCTGAAGCTTATTCTCAGTTCTCTTGGCCTCTAAATACAGTTTCCCCCAGAGTTCTCCTAATTCTGCTCTCTCCAAAAGAAAGTGTTACATTCATGAACTGGAAAACTGAGTTCACCAGTATCTAGGTTTCCAGAATAAATCTTTTTACTAAGCTCCAAACCACTACTTAAACAACAACTTCTCTTAGGATCCTATAGCACTTCTCTTATCTAAATGCTGTTAAATGGTACCACCATCCATGTAGTCAATCAAGTTAAAAATCTGGACATGATTTCGTCCTTTCTCTTCCACCTCACTGATGGACAAGTCCAACTGGTCACTAGTGAAAGTCGCTCAGTTCAGTTCAGTTGAATCGCTCAGTCATGTCTGACTCTTTGCGACCCCATGAATCGCAGCACGCCAGGCCTCTCTGTCCATCACCAACTCCCGGAGTTTACTCAAATTCATGTCCATCGAGTCAGTGATGCCATCCAGCCATCTCATCCTCTGTCGTCCCCTTCTCCTCCTGCCCCCAATCCCTCCCAGCATCAGGGTCTTTTCCAATGAGTCAACTCTTCATCAGGTGGCCAAAGTACTGGAGTTTAGGCTTCAGCATCAGTCCTTCCAATGAATACCCAGGACTGATCTCCTTTAGGATGGACTGGTTGGACCTCCTTGCAGTCCAAGGGACCCTCAAGAGTCTTCTCCAACACCACAGTTCAAAAGCATCAATTCTTCGGCGCTCAGCATTCTTCACAGTCCAACTCTCACATCCATACATGACCAATGGAAAAACCACAGCCTTGACTAGACAGACCTTTGTTGGCAAAGTAATGTCTCTGCTTTTTAATATGCTATCTATGTTGGTCATAACTTTCCTTCCAAGGAGTAAGCGTCTTTTAATTTCATGGCTGCAATTGTGTCCAACTCTTTGAGACCCCATGGACTGTGTAGTGAATGAAATTTTCCCAGGCCAGAATACTGGAGTAGGTAGCCTTTCCCTTCTTCAGGGGATCTTTCCAACCCAGGGATCGAACCCAGGTCTCCCGCCTTGCAGGTAGATTCTATAGCAGCTGAGTGAGCCACAAGGGAAGCCCAAGAATACTGGACTGGATTCAGTTCAGTTCAGTTCAGTCACTCAGTCATGTCCAACTCTTTGGGACCTCATGGACTTCAGCACGCCAGGCTTCCCTGTCCATCACCAACTCCCAGAGCTTGCTTAAACTCATGTCCATAGAGTTAGTGATGTCATCCAACCATCTCATCCTCTGTCATCCCTTTCTCCTCCTGCCTTCAATCTTTCCCAGCATCAAGGTCTCTTCCAATGAGTCAGTTCTTAGTATCAGGTGGCCAAAGTATTGGAGTTTCAGCTTTAGCATCAGGTCCTTCCAATGAATATTCAGGACTAATTCCACAAGGGAAGCCCAAGAATACTGGAATGGGTAGCCTATCTCTTCTCCAGGCGATCTTCCCGACCCAGGAATCAAACCAGGGTCTCCTGCATTGCAGGCAGATTCTTTACCAACTGAGCTATCAGGGATTGGTCACTAAAACTTGTTAATTTTGCCTTCTAAATTTCTGCTTCCCTTGTGGCTCAGGTAGTAAAGAATCCGCCTGCAATGCAGGAGACCTGGGTTCAATCCCTGGGTTGGGAAGATCTCTTGAAGGTGGAAAAGGCTACCCACTCCAGTATTGTGGCCTGGAGAATTCCATGGACTGTATAGTCCACGGGGTTGCAAAGAGTCAGACACGACTGAGCAACTTTCACTTTCACTTTCAAATTTCTGCTTAACATTTCCCCCTCTGCATTCACAGGCAGCACTTTGTTTCACCTAAACTATGGCAGTAACGTCCTAATGTCTCTCATTGCTGTGCTCAGCCGCTCAGTCCTGTCCGACTCTGTGACCCCACAGACTGTAGCCTGCCAGGCTCCTCTGTCCGTGGGATTTTCCAGGCAAGAATACTGGAGTGGGTTGCCATTTCCTTCTCTAGGGAATGTCTCTCATAAGTACTCTTCCAAATGTGGCCTCCACACTAAAGCCTGAGTAATCATTCACAGTTTTACCATTTTATGCCCCTTTCTAAAACTCTAATTATTTTTCCCTTGCCAAGAGGATACAATACAACCTGAACCTTCTACTCTTCTTCCCAGCCATACCAAACTACTGCTACAGGTCCCTGGATGGATTGTGCCATGTAGTATAATGCCTATGCACATATTCCTTCTGCCTGAAATACCTTTGTACCTCTTGATAACCTGCTCCTACTCACCTAAGAGAGCTGACCCTCACCATGTAAGCAAAACTGCCTATTCCTTTCTTTATATACACCTCTGTCCCACACACATATCTCTATTATAATATTCTTCATATTTGTGTACTATCTGTTTACACATCTGTCTTTCCTCCAAAAGCTCCAGGATCAGGACCATATTCATCTTTGGAATTCAGGCTCCAGGCCTGTAATGTAAAGATAAATCAAAGGAGAAAATATATTGTATTTACAATTTAGAAACTGAAAGTACTTCCTTAACTTTAGATGAAGCCAAATTCTCTTGCCATTAAAGGTATTTCAAAAACACTAGTTTAAAGATATGCTATTTAATGTTTAATGAAGATATTCCATACTAAAATTTGGTGGAATTAATTTACCCTTTCTCCTGTTGTAGGACATTTGTTTCTAAATTTTCATTATTTTCCAAACTTTTGTTTCCTTAAAGCTATATTTCTAAAGAAAACAGGAACTCATGTACACCCATGGCGGATTCATGTCAATGTATGGCAAAACCAATATAGTATTGTAAAGTAAAATAAAGTAAAAATAAAAATTTAATTAAAAACAAAATAAAATAAAAAAAATAAAGAAAACAGGACTTGATGAAAGGCATAACATTAAAGCATCTGATACATATTAGCAAAATTTTTAAGCTTCAGCAGTTTGTATTTCCTGAAGAATTAAGCTTCTATTATGAAAACAGTGTATGAATAGTGTAGGCAGTCCATGGGGTCTCAAAGAGTCCGACACATGACTGAGCTGAGAGACTGAACTGAACTGAACTGATAGATAAAAGAACAATATAGTTACTGTTCTGATAAAACCTAATGTAGAAAGATGTCTCTACTCTTTTGATTTACCAAATAAGATTAAGTCTCTTTCAGCATCCTAATACATTTACGACTTTGTCATTCTTCTTTATCATAATTTCATGTGATGATAAAACAGTAAAGATATGGTTATGTACTTACATCCTATGTTTGTTGGAGATTTCACTTCAAAGAGATATGTAAATGTGTACGTGTGTGTGTTTCCAGATGGCTCAGTGGTAAAGAATCCGCCTGCCAATGCAAGAGAAGCAGGAGGTGTGGGTTTGATCCCTGGGTCATCAAGATCCCCTGGAGGAGGAAACGGCAACCCACTCCAGCATTCTTGCCTGGAAAATCCCATAGACAGAGGAGCCTGGTGGGCTACAGTCCACGGGGTCACCAAGAATCAGAGACGACTTAGAAACTGAGCATGTGTATTCTGTTAGAGAAAAAAAGATGAGCAGACTTCATCTATGTTCCCTATGTTTCTAGACTTCAACCGTACTAAATCTAAAACCTAATATTCATGGAGGTTGCCAAAAGGTACAAACCTCTAGTTATAAAATAAATCAGTCACACAAATGTAATATACAGCACAGGGATTATAGTTAATAAACACTGTATTGTATATTTGAAAGTAGCTAAGAGAATAGATCTTTAAAGTTCCCATCACAAGAAAAAAAAAATTGTAACTATTAGTGATGATGAATGTTAACTAGATTTTTTGTAGTGATAATTTTGCAATGATCAAATATCAAACCATTATGTTATACACATTAAAGTAATATAATGTTATATGTAATTATATTTCAATTAAAAAAAAACCTACGATTCACAAATATTTCAAGTACCCATGTTCACCTTGGGTCTGAATAATGTTCAGTAGACCAAGATATTTTACATAAAAAGTTTTATGCATCAAAAATTTGTAAACATAAATAGGAACTAAATTTGTTTTCTTAAAAATACCAACCCAAACTATTTTTAGATTTTATCCAATGGCAAATTGAGCCTCCTAACCACAAGGTATTCTCCTCTACAAACTGTTTTTGATACAGCATACCTTCCTTCATCCCATGGATAGAGGAGCCTGGCCAGCTATAGTCCATAGGGCAAAGAGATGGACACGAGCGACGGAGCATGCACACACCTTCCTTCAATCAACTACAGCCTGATCATTTTCCTCCTTTTGTCATGGTAACTCACTTACAAGAACCTTCTGGAGACTGCAAAAATTGCAGAATGATTTCAGAAAATATAATTAATCTTTATATGAGTTATTTCTTCTCCCCCTAAAATAACTGCCATTTTATTTTAAAATTTTTCATTTTAAAATATTATTGTGAAAGGCCATGAGCTCTTTCAGAAGACTTCAAAAAAGCAAACACTACCTAATCTTTTAAGTTGTTCTTCAAATCTCCTGACAGCTTCACCATTTCATTTTAAATGCTGTTCACAAGTTGCCCGCATTAGACTGGAGTCAACAGACACTTCTCAAGGAGCTGCTGCAGAAGTATCACCAGATTCCACAATTTCAACCTCCATCCCCAAAGGTTTAGCTACAGCTTTAAGCATTTTCCCAAGAGCATTCCAACTGCCTGCTGGACAATTTCATGTTCAAGTTTCACCACATCACTCGTAGTTATCTATTGGGCAAGAGCAAACATCTACCTTAGTATTTAGAACTCTCCCCTTCTAATCCCAACCTATGTTATTAGATACCATTGGCCCTGCTTCTCCAGGTAATATGTCTACTGAACCCTACTGATGCTACTGGTCCCATATGGTGTACCCTTCTCATCCTCTCTACTTTGCCTTTCTTTGGGGCTGAGTTCAAACACCAGTTCCTAAAAAGAGCATTTATCTGTACCACACATTTATAGCTATGCATTTCTATTTACCTTTTCTGGTATAATTATGTTAACTCCTCAACCGGATATCTTAAGTTTTTTAAGGGAAGGCATTAGAACTCATGCCTCTGTTCTCCCTCAAAGACAGGTAGAGTCTATCGCAGACAGCCTTGGAATAAGAGGTAACATTTATGGCACATACATAGTGTGCCAAATGCTTTCTACTTATTAGTTCATTTAACCCATGTAATAAATCTATGCAGTAAGTACTGTTTTTATCCCTAATTTGAGACAAGAAAATGGAAACTTAGAAAGGTAATTTACCTGTCTGAGGTAACAAAATTAGTTTGAACTAGCACTTAATTTCAGGTTTGTCTGACTCTAAATTGTCTTCTGATTAGTGACTCATACAAGCAGAGTTTCTTGTCCTCAATTCAGTTCAGTCGAGTTGCTCAGTCGAGTCCAACTCTTGGCGACCCCGTGGACTGCAGGACGCAGGGCCTCCCTGTCCATCACCAACTCCCGGAGTCCACCCAAACCCATGTCCATTGAGTCTGTGATGCCATCCAACCATCTCATCCTCTGTCATCCCCTTCTCCTCCTGCCTTCAATCTTTCCCAGCAGCAGGGTCTTTTCAAATGAGTTAGTTCTTAGCATCAGGTGACCAAATTATTGGAGTTTCAGCTTCAACATCAGTTTTCCCAATGAATATTCAGGACTGAATTCCTTTAGGATGGGCTGGTTGGATCTCCTTGCAGTCCAAGGGACTCTCAAGAGTCTTCTCCAACACCACAGTTCAAAAGCATCAATTCTTCAGCGCTCAGCTTTCTTTATAGTCCGTCTCCATACACCCACACATGACCACTGGAAAAACCATAGCCTTGACTAGACGGACCTTTGTTGGCAAAGTAATGTCTCTGCTTTTCAATATGCTATCTAGGTTGGTCATCACTTTTCTTCCAAGGAGCAAGCGTCTTTTAATTTCATGGCTGCAGTCACCATCTGCAGTGATTTTGAAGGCCCCCAAAATAAAGTCTCTCACTGTTTCCATTGCTTCCCCATCTATTTGTCATGAAGTGATGGGACCAGATACCATGATCTTCATTTTTTGAATGTTGAGTTTTAAGCCAGCTTTTTCACTCTCCTTTCACTTTCATCAGGAGGCTCTTCAGTTCCTCTTCGCTTTCTGCCATAAGGGTGGTGTTATCTGCATATCTGAGGTTATTGACATTTCTCCTAGAAATCTTGATTCCAGCTTGTGCTTATCCAGCCCAGCATTTCTCATGATATACTCTACATATAAGTTAAATAAGCAGGGTGACAATATACAGCCTTGACATACTCCTTTCCCTACTTGGAACCAGTCTGTTGTTCCATGTCCAGTTCTAACTGCTGCTTCCTGACCTGCATACATATTTCTCAGGAGGCAGGCCAGATAGTCTGGTATTCCCATCTCTTTAAGAATTTTCCAGTTTGTTGTGACCCACACAGTCAATGGCTTTGGCATAGTCACTAAAGCAGAAGTAGATTTCTTCTGGAACTCTCTTGCTTTTTTGATAATCCAATGGATGTTGGCAATTTGATCCCTGGTTCCTCTGCCTTTTCTAAATCCAGCTTCAACATTTGGAAGTTCATGGTTCATGTACTGGTGAAGCCTGGCTTGGAGAATTTTGAGCATTATTTGCTGGCATGTAAGATGAGTGCAATTGTGCAGTAGTTTGAGCATTCTTTGGCATTGCCTTTCCTTGGTATTGGAGTAAAAACGGAACTTTTCCAGTCCTGTGGCTATTACTGAGTTTTCCAAATTTGTTGGTATATTGAGTGCAGCACTTTCACAGCATCCATCTTTTAGGATTTGAACTGGAATTCCATCGTCTCCACTAGCTTTGTTCACAGTGATGCTTCCTAAGGCCCATTTGACTTTCAGGATGTCTGGTTCTAGGTGAGTGATCACACTGTCATGATTATCTGGGTCGTGAAGATCTTTTTTGTACAGTTCTTCTGTGTATTCTTGCCACCTCTTAATATTTTCTGTTTCTGTTATGTCCATACCATTTCCGTCCTTTATTGTGCCCATCTCAGCATGAAATATTCCCCTGGTATCTCTAATTTTCTTGAATGATCTCTAGTCTTTCCCATTCTATCGTTTTTCTTTATTTCTTTGCATTAATCGCGGAGGAAGGCTTTCTAATCTCTCCTTGCTATTCTTTGGAACTCTGCATTCAAATGGGTATATCTTTCCTTTTCTCCTTTGCCTTTCACTTCTTTTCTTTTCACAGCTATTTGTAAGGCCTCTTCAGACAACCAATTTGCCTTTTTGCATTTATTTTTCCTGGGAATGGTCTTGATCCCTGCCTCCGTACGATGTCAGGAACCTCCGTCCATAGTTCTTCAGGCACTCTGTCTGTTAGATCTAATCCCTTGAATCTGTTTGTCACTTCGACTATGTAATCATAAGGGATTTGATTTAGGTCATACCTGAATGGTCTAGTGGTTTTTCCTACTTTCTTCAATTTAAGTCTGAACTTGTCAATAAGGAGTTCATAATCTGAGCCACAGTCAGCTCCCGGTCTTATTTGTGCTGACTTTACAGAGGTTCTCCATTTTTGGCTGCAAAGAATATGATCAATTTGATTTTGGTATTGACCATCTGGTGATGTCCATGTGTAAAGTCTTCTCTCGTATTGTTGCAAAAGGGTGTTTGCTATAACCAGTGCGTTCTCTTGACAAAACTCTACTAACCTTCGCCCTGCTTCATTCTGTACCCCAAGGGCAAATTTGCCTGTTACTCCAGGTATTTCTTGACTTCTTACTTTTGCATTCCAGTCCCCTATAATAAAAAGGACATCTTTTTTGGGTGTTAGTTCTAGAAGGTCTTGTAGGTCTTCATAGAACTGTTCAGCTCTTCAGCATTACTGGTAGGGGCATAGAAGTGGATTACTGTGATACTGAATAGTTTGCCTTGGAAACGATCAGCGATTATTCTGTCGGTTTTGAGACTGCATCCAAGTACTGCATTTTGGACTCTTTTGTTGACTATGATGGCTACTCCATTTCTTCTTCGGGATTCTTGCCCACAGTAGTAGATATAATGGTTACCTGTGTTAAATTCATCCATTCCAGTCCATTTTCGTTTGCTGATTCCTAAAATGTCGATGTTCATGCTTGCCATCTCCTGTTTGACCACTTCCAAGTTGCCTTGATTCATGGACCTGACATTCCAGGTTCCTATGCAATATTGCTCTTTACAGCATTGGACCTTGCTTCCATCACCAGTCACATCCACAGCTGGGTGGTATTGTTACTTTGGCTCCATCTCTTCATTCTTTCTGTAGTTATTTCTCCAGTAGCATACTGGGCATCTACTGACCTGGGGAGTTTATCTTTCAGTGTCCTATCTTTTTGCCTTTTCATACTGTTCATGGGGTTCTCAAGGCAAGAATACTGAAGTGGTTTGCCATTCCCTTCAGCAGACCACTTTTTGTCTCTGTCCTACTTGATATAAACAGCCAAGCAGATAGTTTGGGCTTCAGAGGTGTGAAGAGAAAGTAAATTATGATTCAGCAACTTTCCTTTCTCCCTTTAACACAAAGTTTTTATTCAATGACCCTCTTCCAACAACACAAGAGACGAATCTACACGTGGACATCACCAGATGAACAATACTGAAATCAGATTGAGTATATTTCTTACAGCCGAAGATGGAGAAGCTCTAGATAGTCCAGCAAAAACAAGACAGGGAGTTGACTGTGGGTCAGATCATGAACTCATTGCAAAATTCAGCCTTAAACTGAAACAAGTAGGGAAAACCACTTGGCCATTCAGATATGACCTAAATCAAATTTCTTAAGATTATACAGTGGAAGCGACAAATAGATTCAAGGGATTAGCTCTAATAGACAAAGTACCTGAAGAACTATGGACAGAGGTTCATGACATTGTACAGGAGGCAGTGATCAAAACCATCCCCAAGAAAAAAAAATGTAAAAAGGCAAAATGGTTGTCTGAGGAGACCTTCCAAATAACTGAGAAAGAGAAGCAAAACGCAAAGGAAAAACAGGAAGGATATACCCATCTAAATGCAGAGTTCCAAAGAATAACAAGGAGAGATAAGAAACCCTTCATAAGTGAACAATGCAAAAAAAATAGAGGAAAACAACAGAATGGGAAAGACTAGACACTTTCTCAAGAAAGCTAGAGCTACCAAGGGAACATTTCATGCAAAGATGGCACAATAAAGGACAGCAACGGTACAGACCTAACAGAAGCAGAAGATATTAAGAACTGGCAAGAATACACAGGAAAAGCTGTACAAAAAAGATCTTAATGACCCAGATAACCACGATGGTGTGATCACTCACCTAGAGTCAAGCATCCTATCATGTGAAGTCAAGCGGGCCTTAGGAAGCATCACTATAAACAAAGCTAGTGGAGGTGATGGAATTCCAGCTGAGTTGTTTAAAATCCTAAAAGATGATGCTGTGAAAGTGCTGCACTCAACATGCCAGCAAATCTGGAAAACTCAGCAGTGGCCACCGGACTGGAAAAGATCAATTTTCATTCCAATCCCAAAGAAAGGCAATGCCAAAGAATGTTCGAACTACCACATAATTGCATTCATTTCATATGCGAACAAGGTAATGCTCAAAATGTTTCAAGCCAGTATGTGAACTAAGAACTTCTAGACATAGAAGCTGGATTTAGAAAAGGTAGAAGAACCAGAGATCAAATTGCCAACATCCGTTGGATCATGGAAAAAGCAAGGGAGTTCCAGAAAAACATCTACTCCTGCTTCATTGAGTGTGATAAAAACCTTTGACTGTGTGGATCACAATAACTGTGGAAAATTCTTAAACAGATGGGAATACCAGATGAAATTCCTTGCCTCCTAAGCAACCTGTATGCAGGTCAAGAAGCAATAGTTAGAACCGGACATGGAACAATGGACTGGTTCAAAATTGGAAAAAGAGTATGTCAAGGCTGTATATAGTCACCCTGTTTATTTAACTTGTATGCAGAGTACATCATGTGAAATGCCAGGCAAGATGAAGCTCAAGCTGTAATCAAGACTGCTGGGAGAAATATCAATAACCTCAGATATACAGATGACTCCACCCTTTTGGCAGAAAGCAAAGAGGAACTGAAGAGCCTCTTGATGAAGTTGAAAGAGGACAATGAAAAAGCTGTCTTAAAACTCAACATTCAAAAAACTAAGATCATGGCATCCAGTCCCATCACTTCATGGCAAACAGATGGGGAAACAATGAAAACAATAACAGAGTGTATTTTCTTGGGCTCCAAAATCACTGCAGATGGTGTCTGCATCCATGAAATCTAAAAATGCTTGCTCCTTGGAAGAAAAGCTACAACAAACCTAGACAGCGTATTAAAACACAGAGACACCCCCTTAATGATAAAGGTCCATATAGTCAAAGCTATGGTTTTTCCAGTAGTCATGTGAGATTTGCACTGACTATAAAGAGGCCTGCGTGTTGAAAAATTGATGCTTTTGAACTGTGGTATTGGAGAAGACTCTTGAGAGTCCCTTGGACTGCAATGAAGTCAATCCTAAACGAAACCAATCCTTAGTATTCATTGGAAGGACTGAAGCTGAAGGTGAACCTCCCATACTTGGGCCACTTAATGCGAAGAGCTGACTTATTAGAAAAGATCCTGATGCTAGGAAAGATTGAGGGAAGGAGAAGCAGGAGAAAGAGAATGAGAATGCTTGGATGGCATTATTGACTCAATGCGCATGAGTTCAAGCAAGCTCTGGGAGATGGTGAAGGACAGGGAAGCCTGGCATCCCGCAGTCAATGGGTTCACAAAGAGTTACACACAACTGAGCGACTGAACAACTTTCCTTTCTCCCCTTGAGACAAAGCTTTTATTCAGTGACCTTTGCCTGAAGACCAAAGATAAATTCTAACCAAAAGATTGCAGGTTCCATTTATGGGCAGGACCCAGTCCCACTCCAGAATGTTCTAAAAACAACATGATTGCTTCCAAGAGGATGAATCATCAAAAGAACTGATTTCAGTCTTAGATCTAGAGAACAAGGCTAGTCCAGGCCTGAAAAACATGGACAAAATCTTTCTTGGCCATAGTCTCTATACAGGTATGCAGTAGGTGTTGTACAAGTTAATGAGTCACCAGGATCACCAGAACCAAAGGGAAGGGCAATGGTCAATGTTTCTACCCACGTCACCCCTAGATCCTGGTATCTGAAACTGTGATATTAGTGCCTTACATTCACAGAGGGTATTAGACTTTACCAGACTCCAACTTATTATCTCACTTGCTGTGGAGAAATAGCATTAACAGGGCCCTCATGTTTGCTTTTGCATGCACCGGAAAGCTGGCCAAGGAGGCTAGTGGAGACTGAAATCTCCCACAGGCTCTGCTCACCAGGCTCATGACTCATAGTGGCAGACCTTTATCTGCCTAGAGGAAAAGGCACCTTTTCTTCATGTCCACAAAGAAACTGTATGAACAGGTGACAGCACCAAAGGCGACTACTGGGATCCCTATGTTAAATATGTGGGTGTCAATTATACCTCAATAAAACTAGAAAAATAAAAAATAAAGAAAGAAGTGGAAACCCAGGCTCAAAGATGTTACAAGATACAGTTATAAGTGATGGATCCAAGATTGGAATTCGAGTCTTCCAACTCACTAGTTACCATGCTTTTTCAACTATCCTACAAATCTCCCATTGTTTCAGTTTAATGTAGGCTGTCTCTGACTTCTCCTGTGGCAGACTGGTATCCTTAGCACTTTGCTCCAACAAAGTCCCAAGCTTTTTGGTGTATCTCTGTCCTGAAGCCACAGCTGTCCTGTTATTGAGGAGGCTGAGAAACAGATATGTGTGCCAACTGTACCAAAAGGGATACTTTAAATGGATCTCCTACCACTTTTGGAAAAACAAATTAGACCACCTGTCCTAATGTTATGCATCATACATCATCACAGTGGCAGAGAGTCAACGTTATTAATATTATGGGAGGTGGTGTGTAGAAAAGTCATGCAGTATGAAATCCAATTATCTAAATTTAGAGACTAGCATTGCCATTTATTAGCTGCCTGGCCCTGGGAGATAACAATTACAAATATTCACTGAGCGCTTAGTATTTCCCTGTACTTTGTTTACATAATGACTAACTTCATACAATCCTAAGAGGTATATATCTTCATTACTTCCATTTCACAGGCAAAGATACTGAGGCTCTGGGAAATTCAGGTAACTCACCCTAGGTTACACTGTTGGGAAGTGGAAGAACCAGGAATAAAACCCTAGCAATATGACTCTAAAATCCATGTTCTTAATTTCTCAGTCTTTGATTCCTCTAGAATAAAACAGAGATAATAACAGCTGCCCTACCTAACTAATCAGAATTATATTAGCAAGTACAAGGGCATTTTTAATAAACTGTAAAGTAGCAGAGGTCAATGTATGAAATCCAAAGCTAACACTGACAAGCAGATGGGTTTATCTGGAAGGTCTACACACATACAGATTTCCTTGTCTCCTTTCCACTTAATACTGAGAGTCAAACAAGTTGTGTTAAGCCCATGCTTCTTCTAACAACAATGATCTTGCTATCCAAACATTTCTTACGTTACCTCTTTCCTTATCTTGAGTTCCTATTTATGGAAGCAGAAATCAATGTTATATATCCTTAAACTGCCAGAGAGTACAGATTTTTTATTATTATTAGTTTCAACACCTATAGTTTCACAGAATTTCTTCACCGTCTGGTGATGATGATGTTTATACTATCTGATCACTTATTTACATGATGTGCTTAGTCACTCAGTCATGTCCGACTCTTTGCGACCCCACAAACTGTAGCCAGCCAGGTTCCTCTGTCCATGGGATTCTCCAGGCAAGAATACTGGAGTGGATTGCCTTTTCCTTCTCCAGGAGATCTTCCCAACCCACGGATCAAACCCACATCTCCTCTGTCTCCTGCATTGGCAGGCAGATTCTTTACCACTAAGCCAACTGGGAAGCCTAGTGGATAAATAAGCTCAGGTCTATTTTGACTCTAGACCTAAAGTTCTAAAGCTTAACTTTTATCCCTCCCATCTTGACATGCCCAGAGGACAATGCCCACATTTTCTTTACAATTACCGCCTCCCATTGCTTTAGTGACCATATTTTTTCAACCAAAAGTCAAAACAGGTGGCCTGATCATCTGAAATAATTAAACTCCAGAAAAATGCAGGACCTGTGCTTATTGGGCCTTTATCTTCCTGCATTGTATCTGATCACTTAGAACGAGCCCTATTCATGTTGTTCTCAGCTTCTCTTGAGCGCAGGCCTGGCTCCTCTTTGTGTTAAATCCATTTCTCAAGCAGGGGCCCTATCTAAACCCTTCACCCAAAGGCCTCAGAGATTCCTAGAGAATGTGACCTTGACTAGTCTTACCATTCTAAAAAATTCTTCTCAAAATTTAAAACATTGAAAGAAGAAACTTTTTCCCTCTTTTTTTTTTCTTCTTAAAATAAGATATCCTTGAGACACCCCTTTGGGGAGAATCTCCCACTCTTCTATCAATGGGCTCTCCTAGGGAAAGCAAGGAAAAGGAAAACAGAAGTTTATCTGTTCTGTTAAGGGAGAGACATTGTTTGGCCTCTCCTGTCTAAAGTGGCTGTTCATTGCAGTTTGACTTGTAGGTCCTCCCAGAGAGGACAAAAAAGAAAGCATAAGCTCTAAACTTCATATTCAGAAATAATCTGGAAGTTCATTCATTCAACACATTTTCTGAGCACCAACTATGCAATAGGCTCCCAGTATTACTATCCCTCTCTTTCATCTAAAATACAAGGTCAGGAATACACAAAAGTAGTAAACAAGATAGAAAAGATATTTCTACATGGGAGAAATGGTTATTGAGAAAATAAAAATTAATAAGAAATACCAGATAAGTGCTTAAAGAACAAAAAAGGTGATGTGATTAAGGGACTCTGGTAAGGTATTTATGTTAGGTAGTCAACAAAAGCCTCAAATTGGAAAATTTGATTCCAAATTGGGAAAGAAGTATGTCAAGACTGTATATTGTCACCCTGATTATTTAACTTGTATGCAGAGTATACCATGTGAAATGCTGGGCTGGATGAAGCTCAAGCTGGAATCAAAATTTCCCAGAGAAATATCAATAACCTTAGATATGCAGATGACTGCACCCTTTTGGGAGAAAGCAAAGAGGAACTAAAGAGCCTCTTGATGAAGTGGGAAGAGGAGAGTGAAAAAGCTGTCTTAAAACTCAACTTTCAAAAAACTGAGATCATGGCATCCAGTCCATGATCACTTCATGGCAAATAGATGGGGAAACAGTGAAAACAGAAACAGAGTGTATTTTCTTGGGCTCCAAAATCACTGCAGATGGTGACTCCATCCATGAAATTTAAAAATGCTTGCTCCTTGGAAGAAAAGCTACAACAAACCTAGACAGCATATTAAAGAGCAGAGATTATCACTTTACTGAAAAAGGTCCGTCTAGTCAAAGCTATGGTTTTTCCAGTAGTCATGTATGGATGTAAGAGTTGGACCATAAAGAAAGCTGAGTGATGAAGAATTACTGCTTTCGAACTGTGGTGTTGGAGAAGACTCTTGAGTGTCCCTTGGACTGCAAGGAGATCCAACCAGTCCATCCTAAAGGAAATCACTCCTGAATATTCATTGGAAGGACTGATGCTGAAGCTGAAACTCCAATACTTTGGCCACCTGATGCGAAGAGCTGACTCATCGAAAAAGACCCTGATGCTGGGAAAGGCTGAAGGCAGGAGGAGAAGGGGACAACAGAGGATGAGATGGTTGGATGGCATCACGGACTCGATGGACATGAGTTTGAGCAAGCTCTGGGAGTTGGTGATGGATAAGGAAGCCTGGCGTCCTGCAGTCCATGCAGTCGCAAAGAGTCAGACACAACTGAGCGACTGAACTGACCGAAAACCCTCAAATGTCAGGTGCCACCTGAATTAAGTTCACATCTGAATTAAAACGACTTCTTGGTAGCTCAGTCAAGAATCTGCCTGCAATGTGGAAGATCTGGATTTGATCCCTAGGTCAGGAAGATCCCCTGGAGGAGAGAATGGCTACCCATTTCAATATTACCTGCAGAATCCCATGGACAAAAGACCCTGGCAGGCTACAGTCCATGGGGTTGCAAAGAGTTGGATACAACTGAGCAATACTTTCTCTTTCAGGCACGTGAAGACTGGTAGTGGAGGACACAAAGAAACCAGCTAATGTGAAGATCTTAATGCAGGAGGAATAAGCCTTTAAAGCAGAAGTTGGCAAACCTTTTCTGTGGGCCACATAGCAAATATTTTAGGCTTTGCAAGTCACATAAGGTCTCATGTTACATATTCTTCTTTGTTTTTGTTCCTGTTGTTGTAAGTTGTTTTACAATCCTTTAAAAATGTAAAACTCCTTCTTAGTTCCTTCCCAGTATAAAAATAGGCTTCCAACAAAATTTGGCCCCTCTTAAGTTTTCTGACCCCTACTTTAGAGGAACATCTAATCTATTGTCACTAGAGAACAAGTAAACAAGGAGCAAGTGGTACAAAATGAGGTCTGAGAGGCAGTCAGGAGCCATATGGTGCAGTGCCTTTTAGGCTAAATTAAGATTTTGGGATTTTTTTTTTCCCCAAGTGTGATGAGAATCCTCTGGAGAGTTTTAAGCAGGGCAGTGGCATAATCTGATTTATACTTTTAAAAGGCCATCGTCGTTGTGTGTGAAAACAGACTCTGGTGGGACTAAGAGTCGAAACAGAGAGAGTTGATTAGGAGGCCAGCTATTGTATCACTCAGGCAGGAGAGAACAAGGGTGGTGATGTGAAGAGACAGAAACAACTGAACAGAAGGGGAACTGAACACTCTCGATGAAAGCTCTATTTATTATGGATAAACAAAAACATGGAAGAATTCTTGAAATTTTACTTTAAAATCAAAACTATTATAAACAGCTTGATTAACAGAAAAATCTTGGTTACTCAAAGTTTTAGCAATATTTTGCCATGTTTGATTTATAGATATTTGACTTTCAGGAAGATTATCATTTCCCCTCTCTCTCTGAATCATTTCCTCTGGTGAAATGATTCCATTTCTCCTCTGGTCCCTGATACTCATTATTTTCCTCGTTTCACTTAAATGAAGCATACTGAGAACGTTCCTCTCATTTCAGAGTGCACTGCAGTCAACCAAAACAGCAAAATTGTTTGCTTTTTTAAAATCCAAGAAACTTCCAACTTCCCATTACCATGAAGAAGCTGTAAATGTAGGTGGTTCTCACTTTATCCAAACTCATTTTCTTATTCTTTCTCTGATAAAAATGAAGCTGAGTTCTTGAAAATTTGAGGGAGAAGACTAATTAGATAGGGTCATAGGTTAGGTTCCTTGGAGATAGATTCTGAGACCAAGTTTTTCAAGGAAGTGATTTATTGAGGCAGGATGCAACTGGCAAATACATCTGCATTGAAATGAGGATGATCAGGAGAGTCAGAGAGAGTCACTGACTGCAAAGTGGTTGTAACTCAGCCAATACCTGTGGTAGCTGGGACGGGTCCCTCAGACTTGTCCTCAAACGAGGCAAGGAGGCTGGGTCTTTGCATCTTAAATCAGCCAATCACTGGCCGTGGGCCTCTAAGAGGATAACCTAAAGAGAGGCAGTTCTCTGCAACCTAAGGCAACATCCAGCAAAAACAAAGCTTTTCACCATCAGGAGCTAAAATTCCCAGCAGCTGAGGGATGAAGAGAGGCTCTGGGTTGGAACACCACAGTACCTACTGCAAAGGGACACTCCAGTATTCTCATATGGTCATTTCTATCATTTAATATTTATCAAGGCATATAGTATTTTACCATGACTATGTATGGATGTGAGAGTTGGACTATAAAGAAAGCTGAGCGCCGAAGAATTGATGCTTTTGAACTGTGGTGTTGGAGAGACTCTTGAGAGCCCCTTGGACTGCAAGGAGATCTAATCAGTCCATCCTAAAAGAGATCAGTCCTGGGTGTTCACTGGAAGGACTGATGTGGAAGCTGAAACTCCAATGCTTTGGCCACCTGATGTGAAGAGCTGACTCATTTGAGAAGACCCTGATGCTGGGAAAGATTGAGGGCAGGAAGAGAAGGGGACGATAGAAGATGATATGGTTGGATAGCATCACCGACTCAATGGACATGGGTTTGGGTGGACTCCAGCAGTTGGTGGTGGACAGGGAGGCCTGGCGTGCTGTGGTTCATGGGGTCACAAAGAGTCAGACATGACTGAGCGACTGAACTGAACTGATATAGTACTTTTATTAGCACTTTTAATATACTAAATACACTAATTAGCATGCCAATTGGTATTTATCACATAAAACAACATTTTACCACATAAAGTATTTTTATTAAATAAGAGACTTCATGTTCAAGTGTTTAGGAATACATTTTCAAAAAATACTGCTGGAAAAGTGACTCTTGTCATTTCAACTGTGTACCTTTATGAGCTTATGATTAAACCAGTCATTTTTGACTCTTGCTCCTCCCTTATCAAGTTCTATGGCACCTCCCATGGTAAGACACCTCCATCTCTACTTTTTTGTCACTGCCAACAATTCTGGTCCCCACCTTCATTTCCTCAAACTTAAAACATCTCCTCTGCCCAATTTCATCCAAGATGTGTTTTTTAGGGGTGGGGGAGGGGTGATGTTCCATTGCATGACTTGCATTAATTACTCAAATAGCCACTGTGTAAGGCACCAGGAAAATAACATTGAGTAAAAAGACAATTCTGCCATCTCTCATGAATGTGAATTTCTAGTGAATGAGAAGGACTTTAAATATTAAATTCCATGATAAACAATTTCATGGCACCTGTGATAAAAATGCAATGAAAAAGTAACTGATGTTATGAAACCACATAATGTTGGGACCTGAACTAGGGGGTCAGAGATGGGTTTTCTAGAGTAAATAAGATGAACCTTAAAGGACAACGTTCACAAGAAGCATGCTTCATGCAAAGAGAATACTATGCTTCTTACCTTTAGGATCTGAAGAGGAGGAAGCATGGTGTGTTCAAGGAACTAAAGAAGAAAGCCAGTAGCCAGTATGCTAGAGCTCAGGGTTCATTTGTGAAGCAGAGGAAGGTGTTGGGAAGCAGAGTTAAGCAAGAGAAAGTAAGCAAGGGCAATATGAAACCATTAGAAACAGGGTTTTCTTTTACTTTTAAAGTTTCATTTTAATTTCAGAATCACAAAAATGTTACCAAAAAAAAAATTCCCTACACTTTTCACCCACATTCTCCAAATGCTCACATCTTAAATTATCTCAGTATAATTATCAAAATCAGAAAATTAACACTGATTCAGTACTATTATCTAATTTACAGTCTGGGCAGGGGGGTTGAGGATGGGGGGGCCATGGGACATATTTATACCTGTGGCCAATTCATGTTGATATGTGCCAACCGTCATAATATTGTAATTATTCTCCAATTAAAATTAATTAATTTTAAAAAAGTCACTGTGTCTGACATTAACCAATAATAATTGTTTAAATTTCATGTATGTTTTTCCAGAACTATTCATTTTTTTTGCTTAATTGATATAAACTACTGGATTTCCTTTTAGTATAATTCCTAAACTTCCCCTATTTATTTACTTTTGGAAAAATATCTTTCAGACATCAAACCAATGACAAGAAATAATATATAATATCACTAGCTTCTATTGGTTTTACAAGAAAACAACCTGTGTTTACTAAAAAATAAAGTCTAAAAATAATAATAATATTATTATTATTTCCAGTCTGTATTTTACCAGCTAACCAACTAATGCTAATCACATACTGCATTTAGTTATGTCTCCTTAAATATGGAACAGTTCCTCAGTCTTTCTTTCATAACCCTGACACTTGTTTTGTTTTTTTTTTACTACAAGGCACAGCATGTGGGGTCTTAGCTTCCCAACCAGGGATCGAACCTGTGCCCCCTGCAGTGGAAGCATGGAGTCTTAACCACTGGTATGCCAGGAAACTCCTGACCTTGACACTTTTGAAAAGCACTAGCCAGTTACTCGGAGAAGGCAATGGCACCCCACTCCAGTACTCTTGCCTGGAAAATCCCATGGGCGGAGGAGCCTGGTAGGCTGCAGTCCATGAGGTCGCTAAGAGTCGGACACGACTAAGCGACTTCACTTTCACTTTTCACTTTCATGCATTGGAGAAGGAAATGGCAACCCACTCCAGTGTTCTTGCCTGGGGAATCCCAGGGATGGGGGAGCCTGGTGGGCTGCTGTCTATGGGGTCGCACAGAGTTGGACACAACTGAAGCGACTTAGCAGCAGCAGCAGCCAGTTACTTGGTAGAATGATCCTCAACTTTGGTATATCTGATGTTACCTCATGAACAAATTCATATCATGGATTTTGGGCAATAATATCACAGAAATCACATGCATCCTTTCAAAAGAAAGGTTATGTGGACATGACCCATGGTGGTGATGATAACTTCGATCACTTGGTTAAGGTACTGTCTGCCAGATTTCTCCACTATAAACCTACTGTTTTTTCCTTTTTCTTAAATATCTTTGGGAAGACTTTCTGACTATGTGAACATCCTGTTTATCAACATATTTTTACCCACTGATTTTAGCATCCATCAATGATTCTTGCCTGTATCCATTATTCCTGTAGTGTTTGCAAGTGGTGAGTTGCTATTTTCATCAACCCTTTTAATTAGCCGGAATGCCACTAGAAGGAATAATTTTTCCTTCTCCCCTGATTTATTCATTTATTTTTATCAGCATAGACTCATAGATTTGTATTGTAGTCTATAGGTCCTAATTCATTATCATTATGTATAAGGTTATTCAAAATGTCCCTGACTTGGCCATTGGGGCCCCATCAAGCTGACCCCTAGGCCCCTGTTGACATGGCCCCATCATCTTCTGAACACATCCCTCCTTTCTGGCACTGTAGATGTTCCCAGGTGATGTACTTTTCCTGCCACTCTAGAATTAGCCATTTCCCCAAAGAACACTTGTTGCCTGTATGAGAGACAGTACTAGATATATTCATTGGTTTGGGGAGGTAAATGCCTTAGGCCCTACCAGCAGATACAGCCAAAAGAGTATGTATGCACACATCTGTGTGTGTTTATCTATGTATCTGTATCTATAAAATCAAGAGTTTGTACTGATACTTCGGCATCCAAACATCTCGGTGTTCATTCTAGCCTTAGAAGTGTCTCTCCCTTTTAAAAATTCACTAAATATTTACTGAACATCTGCCAAGGGCCAGGCTCTGTGCAAGGAACTGGGGGTACAAGAGTGAACAAAACAGGTAGGGTCCTGTCCTGCCCTCATGAAGCTTAAAAGGCATAATTTATGGATTACTCCCCTTTTCTCCAAATCGCTAAATTTATGCTTTCTACTGGCTCCTTCCCTCCAGGATTTAAACAGGCCAGGGAAGGATTTCAAGCAGGTAACACGATCAGTTCTACATTTCTAAACAAGTCATTCTGCTCGGAAATCAAAGGAAGAAAAAGTAAACTGGAGAGGTCAATTTTCAAATCAATTGAAGTGGGATGAAAGCATAGGTGGGGAGATCGATAATGAGACTAGTAAATAGTCCAAGGTAAGAGATGACAGGCAACTGGACTGGGGTGAAGGGAGGGACAATGGAAACAAATAAATGGATTCGAGAAGTATTTAGGAGATAAACGGAGCATACCTGATGACTGACTGAAGGGTAGGGGGATGAGGTGAGGGAGAAGGATGACTGAAAGAGATTTCCATGTATTGTAAACAGATGACCATATGTCTCTTCATTAAATCGTGACAACCTGATGACACGAATACACAAGTATCTTTCACATCTTTGTATCGCCAACATTTTCTACAGTGCCTGGTACACAGTTGGAGCTCAAGAAATGATGCTGAATAAAACGAATAGGTGAACTTTCTCAAACTTATCAAGTTGAGATTTCAGATGTAGGCTATCCAATTAGTTATAATACATTCATAAAAGCTTTAACAGAAGAAAACTACTTATGCTGAATATCTATTCTCCCCAAAGAGTATATCCTGGTCTTTTAGTATATTATGTACACTTTCTCTTCCATCATTAGTTCATCTTACTCAAGAGGTAAAACCCAGAAGCTATCAAATAGAAGTAAACACTTGACTATAACAATGAAATTTCACTTCACACCCATCAAACTGCCAAAAATTAATGCCTATTAATTGCCTATTGCTTGCAGGGGAGTGAGGCTAAGGGGAGGCCTCTGTTTCCTCACCTCGCAAATGGAACCATGGGGATTAGGTGAAATGTTTCTAGACTCAAGCAGGCATTTAGTAAGAACTCACACACTGCCTTTTTACACATCCATATACTCCTCCTTCAAGACCCAGTTCAAACCACTCCTCCACTAGGAAGCTTGCCCAGACCACTCCAACATGCAGCTACTTCTTTTCCCTTCTCTGAGCTTCTGGGATACCTATCTGTGAATTTTTTCAAAGATTAATCATAGGTGGATCTGTGATTGCTCTTGAAAATCAGTCACTTTCTTCTTTACTGTTATTTCACTATTTGTATACTCATACTCTGTTCTCCAGTGGAGTCAGATGTCTCTGGATTCAAAAGTCACCTATTTGAACTGTGGTGTTGGAGAAGACTATTGAGAGTCTCTTGGACTGCAAGGAGATCTAACCAGTCCATCCTAAAGGAGATCAGTCCTGGTTGTTCATTGGAAGGACTGATGTTGAGGCTGAAACTCCAATACTTTGGCCACCTGATGCGAAGAGCAGACTAATTGGAAAAGACCCTGATGCTGGGAAAGACTGAGGGCAGGAGGAGAAGGGGACGACAGAGGATGAGATGGCTGGATGGCATCATCAACTCGATGGACATCGGTTTGAGTGAACTCCGGGAGTTGGTGATGGACAGGGAGGCCTGGCGTGCCGCAGTTCATGGGGTCCCAAAGAGTCGGACACAACTGAGCGACTGAACTGAACTGAACTGATACTCATACACTGTTCTCCAGTGAAGTCAGATGTCTCTGGATTCAAAAGTCAGCTATGCCACTTATTTGCTATGAGTTCATCTTCCCAATGTTCACGCTCTTCTGTGTGATACAGGAGAGACAGCCATCTATCTGTTAAGGTCATTGTTAGGATTTGGGATAGCGTGTGTAAAGGGTCCACATATTAGGTGTTCCATAAGTAAATGCCAACAAGCACTCACTGAGAGCATCTCTCAGATCTTTTTCAAATCCAATACCCTCCTAGATGCAGCACCTCACAGAGTGCCTCACACGTGGCTGCTGTTTGATGGTTTATTTACTTACACTATACCTTATCCAAAAAGGACCTAAAGCAGGTAGGTGTTTGACAAATATTTGCTGAGTGATTACAGGCTACACTTTCTTGTCAGATTTTCTCTTTCTTTCTGTTTTTCCATAATAAACAGAACCATCGGAATATTGTGACATTTTTTGACCACACAGCTTGAGGCATCTCAGCTCTTGACCGGGGACTGAACCCAGGCCATGACAGTGAAAGCCCAGAATCCTAACCACTAGATCACCAGGGAACCCCCCATATTATGACTTTTTAAAAGTCTTTACTCATCTTTCACCTGTACCAAGTATTTTTTTAATTTAATTTCAAAAAATTTAACTATAAAATACAGGCTCCTGGCAAAAATGAAAACATCAAAAGGGAATAAAATGAAAAGTAGGTTCCTCTCCCAATATTCAGTTTCACTATCCAGAGGTAATACTTAAAAAAAAAGTCCTATGTGTCTTTTTATTGGCCTTAGTGTTTGGCAAATACTCAACCTTCTTTACGCTATTACTTAAAGATTTTCCCTGATTTAGAATCCTAAGAACATAAGCTCCATAAGAGCATTTTTGTCTCTTTTGTTCTCCTGTTCCCAGCACCTAGACAGTACATGAATCATAACCATATGTTCAATAAGTGCTTGCTAATGCATGGACTTCCTTTTGAGGAATTGCCGCCACTCAAGGTACACTGCCTTCCTTTAGCCAAATGGCAAGGAAGACTGATTAGATGTTCCCTCCTCAGATTTTGATCTGTGAGCAGAATACAAACAGTTGGAGGGAGCTGAACCCATATGAGAGCATGGAATGTTCCTGCAAGAAGGTGGTCGGTGCTGGCTGCTACCTGACTGCTTCCAGCCTGGTTCTCCTGCCTTACTTTCAATCCTGTGAGCTCACCCAATTCCTTCCAATAGATTGCCTTTTGCTTAAGTTAGCTCAGCACTTCTTACCCTCAGCACTGTTGACATCTTGAGCTACATTATCTTTGCTCTGAGGGGTTGTTCTGTGCCTTACAATATGTTCAGCAGAATCCCTGGTCTCAACTTGTTGGATGCCAAGAGCATCCTTAGTGTAACTATCAAAGAAGTCTCCGGACATTAACAAATGTCCCCAAGGGGGACTGAGTTAGCTAGAGGTGATTTCTGTGGAACAAAAAAGTCCTAACTGCTGAATACTATATCTCTGCCAACTTTTCATTATGGCCTATATAGAAATAGCTCAGCTATATAATATTATGTTCTATTGATAGGTCCTAAGTTATTAAATCAGTCAACTAACAATGGATTTTAGAGTGTTCACCTGTTGCTATGTTAAACAGCCTGGTGGCTGCACACTGAGCACTGTGGCCCATCATAATTCATCTGGGCAGCAGATCAGGCCCAGGGCAGCCAGGTGAGACCAGGGAGCTCTCCACTCCTGGGCATCCTCCAACATCGACTGGCTCCAGCCTTCCCCAGACCCCCCTTGTCAGCAACTCCAACAGGGCCTTTGTCCAGGCCGCTGGGCAGTACATTAATCAACACCCAGCATCCAGTGAAGGTTTACACACTCAAGAGGACCAGCAGTGAGACAAACAAGGTGCCAGGCATGTCCTCCAGCTACGTGGAGCAACAAAAGGATGCCCCTGTGAAGTTAAGTGGGCCTTAGGAAGCATCACTATGAACAAAACTAGTGGAGGTGGTGGAATTCAGGTGAACTATTTCAAATGCTAAAAGATAATGCTGTTAAAGTGCTGCACTCAATATGCCAGCAAATCTGGAAAACAACCATGGCCACAGGACTGGAAAAGGTTTGTTTTCATTCCAATCCCAAAGAACGGCAATGCCAAAAAATGTTCAAATTACCACACAATTGCACTCATTTCACATGCCAGTAAGATTATTCTCAAGATGCTTCAAACTAGGCTTCAGTGGTACATGAACCAAGAACTTCCACATGTACAAGCTGGATTTAGAAAAGGCTGAGGAACCAGAGACCAAATGGCTAACATCCACTGGACCATAGAAAAAGCAAGGAAATTAAAAAAAAAAAAATCTGCTTCTGCTTCATTGACTACACTAAAGTCTTTGACTATGTGGATCACAACAGAATGTAGCAAAGTCTTAAAGACATTCTTAAAGAATCTTAAAATTCTTAAAAATTCTTAAGGAAAATTCTTAAATTCGACCACTTTACCTGCCTCCTGAGAAAGCTGTATGTAGGTCAGGAAGCAACAGTTAGAATGTTGAAACAATGTTCCAAATGAACATGGAACAACAGACTGGTTCCAAATTGGGAAAGGAGTACATCAAGGCTGCACACTGTCACCCTGATTATTTAACTTCAATGTAAAGTGCATCATGTGAAATGCCAGGCTGGATGGAGCACAAGCTGGAATCAAGATTGCTGGGAGAAATATCAGTAACCTCAGATATGCAGATGACACCACCCTTATGGCAGAAAGTGAAGAGGAACTGAAGAGCCTCTTGATGAAAGTGAAAGAGGAGAAGGATAAAACTGGCTTAAAACTCAACATTCAAAAAATGAAGATCATGGCATCTGGTCCCATCACTTCATGGCAAATACATGAGGAAAAAGTGGAAACAGTGACAGATTTTATTTCTTGGGCTCCAAAATCACTGCAGATGGTGACTGAAGTTAAAGCCATGAAATTAAAGATGTTTGCTCCTGGAAGAAAAGCTATGACAAATCTAGGTAGTGCATTAAAAAGCAGAGACATCACCTTACCAACAAAGGTCCATATGGTTAAAGCTGTGGTTTTTCTAGTAGTCATGTATGGATATGAGAGTTGGACCACAAAGAAGGCTAGCACCAAAGAATTAATGCTTTCAAACTGTGGTGTTGGAGAAGACTCTTGAGAGTCTGCTGGACTGCAAGGAAATCAAGCCAGTCAATCCTAAAGGATAACAAGCCTGAATATTCATTGGAAGGACTGATGTTGAAGCTGAAGCTCCAATACTTTGGCCACCTGATGCGAAGAGCTGACTCATTTGAAAAGACCCTGATGCTGGGAAAGAATGAGGGCAAGAGAAGGAGGTGACAGAGGATGAGGTGGTTGGATGACATCATTGACTCAACGGACATGAATCTGAGCAACCTCAACGGAGACAGTGAAGGACAGGGAAGCCTGGCATGCTGCAGCCCATGGGGTCACAAAGAGTCAGATACGACTTGGTAACTGAACAACAACATTAAGCAACAGCTTTAGGGAGATACAAGTCAAACACCAAATAATTCACTCAGTTAAAGTGTATATTCACAGAGTTGTGCAATCATCATTACAATCAATTTTAGAATATCTTCACCTCAAAAATAGGTGTAAATCCCTGCACACTTTAGTTGTCACTCCTCAAAACTCCAGCTCCCTCGACTGTCAGCAACCATTTAATCTACTTTCTGCCACTACAGACTTACCTATTCTGAACACTTCATATAAATGGGATCATAGAATATGTTTTCTTTTGGACTGGCTTATTTCACTTAGCACAGTATTTTCCAGGTTTGTCCATGCTATAGCATGTAACAGTAATTCATCCCTTACTGTTGAATAATATTTCACTGTATGGACACATTTTCCCTATCCATAAATGATAAGCATTGAGGTTGCTACACTTTGTGGCTAGGATGAATAAGGCTGCTATGAGCATTTGTGTGCAAGTCTTAGTGTTGACATAGGTTTTCATTTCTCTTAGGCATATACCTGGGGGTTAAATGGAAACATTATGTTTAACTTTTTGAGGAAATCCCAGACTGTTTTCCAAAATGGCTACACCATTTTACCTTCCAATCAGCAGTGTACGAGAGCTTCTTTCCTTACTTCTCAGCGACACTTACCACTAATCATTTATCATTCATCTTTTTTTTATAGTCATCCTGGGGAGAGTGATGTAGTATTTCATTGTGGTTTTGATTTCCATTTCCCTAATGACCAATGTCTGTGAGCATCTCCTTCACGTGCTTACTGGTCATTTGTATATCTTGAAGAAATATCTACTCAGATCCTTTGTCCATTTTCTAATTGAGTTATTTGCCTTTCTATTGTTGAGTTACAAGAAATCTTTATACGTTCTAGATATAAGTCATTTTTCAGATATATGATTTCCAAAATTTTTTTCCCATTCTTAAATGAATGAAAGTCTTCTCTTTTTCTTAATAGCACAAAAGTTTAAAATGTTTATTGTTAGTCTTTCAGGTAAAAAATGAATGGCTGGTTCACCTTGCAGCTCAATCATGTAACGTATTTTTCTCTAAGACAACTATCAGCAGAACTGCTGCTCTATGACATCCATGTTTATTTTAAAAAAGAATATAATTCTTTATATATATATTTGCTCATAAAATTGATTCTCCTGGAACAAGATACAAGAAGGAAGATGTGGTGTGTCATCCTGTGACTTTTACCTATTCTTGACACACCCCTGACTTATCCAAGGGACACGTGACCCGGAGAGAGGAGTATAAGCAAGGACAATGAAGAGTAATGGTTCTTCCACAGTATTTACGAGGAGGAAGAAAAGACTAATTAATGGATGATGATTTTTTTGTAAAATCAATCACCTTTTGTAAATATCTTTTTCACTAGAGTTGATATAAGATGTTAAAATTCTATTCTATGCATAGCAAATGAAGATAGACAGGTTTTAGATTGTCCTAAGTGGCCAGTGAAGCCTCTGTCCAGAATTAAGAAAAGGTCAATTCAAACAAATCCTATAGATGCTCAGTAAAATATATTCTAGAGATCAAGGTGTCCCTATACAAGTCCTTTAAGAGGCCCAGGAACATTATCTATTTGAAAACTACTTAGCCTATATAAGGCTCTTCAAGAACTTATAGCTGTGTTAAAGCAAACTTCTGAAATAGTTACAGACCATGGCTAAGTTACTGAAATCTAGGCCAGTCCTAACTTGCCTTTGTTCCCAAACCACTCTGCATACCACTGCAAAATTAATCCCCCTAAATCACTGTTACCTTGACTTGAGAATTTTTAGTAATAATTAAAAGCTAATATCAAGGGAGTTCTTAACTATGTGCCCAGCATTGTCCTGAACAATTTAAATGGATTTTCTCACTTAATCCTCCCCGTAACCCAGTGAGGTAGTTACTGTAATTCTCCCGAAGATGAGGAAACTGTGGCTTATTCAGAAACCCACCCAAAACTGAGCCCCTGAGTGGCAATGCTAAGATTCAAATGTAGGTTTGAGCTGAGGCTCTCAACCACTGTGGTATTTCTGCAGAGACACCACTGGTCTAGTAATCACTTAGGGGGACAACTACAAGGCACATGCGTCAGAATTTCCAGGGTAAATTCACTGATTCACAGCAGGTTTGGGAACCACTACAAATTAACTCTCCATTTCCTACAGAATGTCTAAACTCCTCTTCCCAGAGGCTTCTAGGATAAAGGCAAAATTCCTTAAATTGGCTTATAAAGCTCTTCAGAGTCTGTCACTTGACTGACCTTTCTGGTCCCATTTTGCCCCAAGCCCCCTTTTTGTTTCCATTTCTATTCTTTATCACAAGACTCTTCCTTCTTAGGGTATTTGCACAAGCTGTTCTTTGGTTTGGGATGCTCTTCCCTCCTCCCTTTGTCCGATTAACTCTTGCTCTTCCTCAGGCTTTAGCATGATGAGCACTTTGAGAAAATATTTTCTGATTGCCCTGTTTAGGTCAAAATCCTAGCTATTATCTCTAATAACATCATGTACTACATTTGCAAACTAAAAACTGTCTTTACATGATTCTCTCTCTTGCCCTCGATAAGGAGTAAACTCTACAAAGGTAGGAACTGTGCTTGTTTTTCTCAGGATTGTACCTCCAGTGCCTGGCTTAGTTGTTGTTTAGTTGCTAAGTCGTGTCTGACTCTTTGTGACCCCGTTGACTATAGTCCGCCAGGCTCCTCTGTCCAGGGGATCAGGCAAGAATACTGGAGTGGGTTGCTATGTCTTTGTCCAGTAGTATCTTCAGTGCCTGGCTTAGTGCCTGTCACATAAATATTGCTTGTTCAATAAATACTTGTCAAAAGAATTAATGGCTTCGAGGCCTTTTAACTATTCCGTACTTAACCAACCAACCATATTTTTCACTCTTGCTCAAAAGAGAGGTACTGTGCCATTTACACAGGTTAATTCCTCTCCACATGTTTTCATCTTTAGCTAAAACCCAAAATCCTTTCCCACCTCTTTACCTACCTAATTCCTTCTATTGCTACAAGGTAGAGCCTAAATTTCCCTTGTTTCACAAAGCTCTCTAACTCACCAACCCACAACAGTCTCTTCTAAACTGCTGCCTCACTTTGTATTTCTAGGCCACTCACTTGGCACTTCACCATACACTGCCATGTATCCTCATGCAGTATTTCGCATGTAAGCGGTCTGGTTACTTTTTTAAATCTAAGTATCGTTAGGTAGTTTGTACGTTCTCTGTTGTTGTTCAGTCACCTAGTTGTGTTCAACTCTTTGTGACCCCATGGACTGAAGCACACCAGGCCTCCCTGTCCCTCACCATCTCCTGAAGTTTGCCCAAATTCATGTCCATTGCATCAATGATGACATCAGGCCATCTCATTCTCTGATGCCCTCTTTTCCTTCTGCCCTCAATCTTTCCCAGCACCAGGGTCTTTCCCAATGAGTGGGCTCTTTGCATCAGGTAGCCAAAATCCTGGAGCCTCAGCCTCAGCGTCAGTCCTTCCAATGAGTATTCAGGGTTGACTTTCCATAAGATTGACTGGTTTGGTCTCCTTGTTGTCCAAGGGACTCTCAGAAGTCTTCTCTAGCACCACAGTGTGAAGGCATCAATTCTTTGGTGCTTTGCCTTCTTTACAGTCCAGCTCTCACAACTGCACATGACCACTTGGAAGACCACAGCCTTGACTATATGGACCTCTGTCAGCAAAGTAATGTCTCTGATTTTCAACACGCTGTCTAGGTTTGTCATAGCTTTCCTTTGTTCTTAAAGGGTAGTCATTGGTTAATTTGTGACTAGAGTACCCAAGCACATCATAAATACTCTGTAAATGTCTACTAAATAAATTAATGAAGAATATTCTGTAACCTGCAATGTGGACTCAACCAGCAGTTTATCAGCAAATTTAGCAATTGACAATTCTCCTTGGAGGACACCTGGATGTTTTATATTATTTCTTTGGAATATCTCTAGGATCCCTTGGCAGACAGTTCAAAACAAGTGTCAGGGGAGAACATTAAAGTAATATACTACTTCAAATTTCCTATAGTTCTATACTCAGGTATTTCTAAATCTATTATAAAATTATTAATACATTTCATAACTCTTTAGGATAACTCTACATTATCGATCCTAATCCTCCAAGGTTGGGAGAATCTTTAAATATCTTCAGTAGATTAATTTATATTTCAAAACATAACATTGAGGAAAATATTTTTGTGGTCATGCTGTTTTTGTGGTCATGCTATTAATCTCTTGGTTAAATATCATTTACCATAAATCTTTAACTCTATGTAAAATAGGTAGGTGCATTTCAACTTTTTATTTGGAGGGGGTCAAACTGAGATCTAAGCAATTAAGAACTTTTTACTTCAAAATCAGACTAAATTATGATTCCAGTTATTCTAATTTGAAAATCCTAAAGCCAAGGAAAATCAAGTTGACAAACAGTGGGGCTAGTGGTAAAGAATCTGCCTGCCAGCGCAGGAGATGCACAAGACCCAAGAGACGGAGGTTCGATCCCTGTGATGGGAAGATACCCTGGAGTAGGAAATGGCAACCCACCCCAGTATTCTTGCCTGGAAAATTCCAAGGACCGAAGAGCCTGGTGGGCCATAGTCCATGGGATCGTAAAAGAGTTGGACATAACTTAGCAACCAAACAACAACAATTTACATACTATAAAATTAACTCATATTAAATTTTTTAAGTCTGTTTACAGATTTGTGTCACCATCACCAGAATCTAAATCTGTTTTATATTATTTTTGCAATATAATTTACAAAGCTGTGTAGTCATCACCACTCTAACCCTGGAACATTTTCATCAGCCCCAAAAGAAACATCATGCCCTTTAGCAATCTCTCTCCGTTTCTCTCCAGCCCCTCCAGCTTTTGGCAACCACTAATCTACTTTGTCTCTATGAACTTATTCTTAACATTTAATATAAATGGAATCATACAATATGTGTTTTGTGACTAGCTCCTTTCACTTAACATGTTTTCAAGATTTATCCATATTGTCACATGTATTAGAACTTCACTCCTTGTTGTCAGCTAATAACATTTTGGGTGTGCACGTGTACATGCTCAGTCACTTCAGTCACGTCCGACTGTTTGCAACCCTTCAGATTGTAGCTCCCCCCAGGTTCCTCTGTCCATGGGATTCTCCTGGCAAGAATAATGAAATAGGTTGCCATTTCTCCTTCTCCAGGGAATCGTCTGGACTCAGGTATCAAAACTGTGTCTCCTGCACTGCAGGCAGATTTACTGGTTTATCCATTCATCAGTTGATGGATACTTGGGTTGTTTCCACTTTTTGGCTACTAGGAATAATGCTGCTTTGAATGTTGGCATACAAGTCTTGGTGTAGATATCTATCTTTATTCCTCTTGGGTAGATACCGAGGAGTGGGATTACTAGGTCAGGTGCTAATTGCTTCATTTTCCCCTAATCAGTCTTAAGGTGAGTAACAAAGTTTTTTCCCTATTTCAAAGGATTTTTGACACAGCCAGGAAGCAGAATTTTCATGAAAATGCTAATATAATTTTTTTTAAAAAAAGGATAATCTGCATACCACTTTGCTAGCAATAGAACTGTACCACATTACTTTCCAGTTTGAAGTTCAAACAGAAATTCTAAGATGAGGTGAAAATTCCTTTTAAGGTAAGTCATAAAATTAAATGGAGTCTGCTCTAACCTATGCAATCAATATGCTAGAATAAAATTCTGTTTTTTGAGCAGAATGTGTGTATCCATCTCCTTCTGGCTGACAATTGCTTTAACAGATAAACACACAGTAAGAGAAGACTTACCCAGTAGGAGTAGTAATAAATAGGAATTTAAAATCTCAAATGCCTTAATAAATTACTTATTTCCCTCCCCTGTCATGGGCCTGCTTCTCATTTCATGAGAAAAGGGTAAAGCATTAATTATAATTAGTCATGTAAATTCCCAAAGTCTTTCATAAAAGCATCTTTCAGAAATCAGAGGCCAAATAACTTCTGGTCACATGTTATTTTTATTTTTCTTCCTGGCGATGTACACTCTAGTTCAAATATATTCAGGAAGCAGACTGTAAGCAAGAAATTAAGAGCTGATTGCAAAATTCTGGGTAAAAATTAAAAGAACTTTAAAAACACATTTTAATGTAAAGAAAAACCAAACATCTTGCGGCAGAAATTAGGCATAATCAGGGGAAAACTACTAAACGTTCTATCAATCACAGCACTAGAGAACGCCACAGGTCGTCCAAAAGACTCCTTCCTTTTAGCCAACAGTTCTTTTCCTCCCGCCAAAGCTGTCCCTAGAGCGTCAGAGAATAACTTCAACGAGCGATTTATGATTTTTTCCTTTTGATCTCTCCTCCACACACATCCACCTGCTTGGAGGTGTCAAGGCGACTAGAAATGGTTAACACTGACCAGCAGCAGCCAGAGAAACAAACACCCCTGACAACCCACAGCTGAGTAAGCAAGAGCTGTTTATTCACGACCATGTTCCATTTGGAGACTATCGGCAAGCCCTTGAAAGCCCAGGCACATTTTAGAAGGTTCCTAGAGAGGGAGGGAATAATCTCCCCCCGACACACACACACACGCACACGTACACACACACGCACACGTACACACACACACACACACACACACCCCACCCCTCTCCCCCCGCCCCGAGAAACATACACTGAGAGGTTCGGGTGGGAACCATCTGGTCAAGGCAGCCCCTGCCCTTCCGACCCCTCAGGAATAACCTCACGCACTAGAGCATCCGACCCCTTGCGGGGGTTGTGTAACTCCCCAAAACGGGCTCAGACGCCGCAGAGGCTGGCCCCAGCGCTGAGGGCTTCCGAAGACGCTTTCTGCCATCCCCACCCCCGCCACGGCCCACCCCGACGCCGCGGCCGGGGCTGGAGACCCTGCCGAGAAATGGCCCTTTAGATCCCACCCCTCACCTGGCTCGGTCCCACCTGAGCACCAGAGCTGAGAGAAAACAGGCAGGGAGAGCTGACCTTGATGCTACTGACAGTGGAGCGGCACATCCTGCTGCTTCCTGGAAAGCGGCCCGCAGGACATTTTTCCCCCTGGAGGAAGGAAACGGGAGGGCGCCGGCCGAGCGGCGGCGGGCGCGGCGGCGGTGGTCCGGGCGGGCTGTGCAGCCTCTAGCGGGGACGGTCCGAGGACTACATCTCCCAGGCTGCTCTGGGCCGCCTTGCGTCGTGACCCCAGCGCGCACGGAGGCGGTGACTCTTACCTCACAGAGGTAGCTCCTCCGCCGGCAGCAACTCGGCGCCCGCGGTCCATGGACCGGAACCCCGGGCCGACGGGCAGGAACCCCGGCCGCGATTGCCGTCTCCCCGCCCTAGGCTCCTCCTCCTCGCTCCCCACTGCCTCCTCCGGACGCCCGCGGGCCGCGCACCGCCACCGCCGGGCTCGCGGAGCCGCCCCGGGAGGCTGGGTGGCGGGTTCGCGGCTGCCGCAGGACTGAGGCCTACTCCGCCGCCTCTCAGTGCTATTGTCCTGGGCCCGGCCCTGACCGGGCTCACCGGAGAGGCGAGTGCGCCGGCTCCGCCGAAGATGCCGGACCAAGCCCTACAGCAGATGCTGGACAGGTACGGGCAGCCTTTGGGGAGGACGCGAGCGGACCCTCTTTCCGGCCCTGCCGCGCCCGGCCTCGGGGCTCTTCGGAGCGGAGCCCAGCGTGCCGGGAGGAGTTCTACGGCCTGGGGGCCGGGCGAGGGGCCGAAAGTTCGGAGTCCCTACTTGCGGGAGGACGGAGCGGGCGGCCTGGATGCGTAGACTTAAAGCGAAACTTAGTTAAGGAGTGGCGTCTAGCTTCGTCGGAACGCCTTTGCGAAGTGAGACGGCCTTCTATGAACCCAGAGAATTAGTTTCTTTTTCTCACTCTTCTCCTCCCCTCCCCCCCAAACTGTGTTGTAACGTGTTTGTCCGAGATGTCACTGGCAAGAAGAGCCAAACTAATTTTATGAGGAATGATCCTCCTCCAATTTTAACTCTTTCCAAAAGCCGAGGAAAAATAAGCATTCGTTTGGAAAGCTTCATAGGCAAACTTCATTCTTCCTTCCTCCGCATCCCCAACCCCAAACTATAAGGTCAAGAGTATCCGCAAGGGACTTGAACGGTCAGACCAGAGTAGAGGTTATGGGAAACACATAAATCCAACCCTGAACATTTCGCGTATTTTACCATGCGTTGAGTTCCCTGAGAAAGTTTCATCTTGTCATGGGGCAAGTTCCTGTGGGGGGCTCCGGTCGGTAAAATTTTATGTGAAATCGGCTGCAGAGCCCTCTGCTGTTGAAATTCTAGTCTCTGGGTTCTACCACGAGTTTCTGTAGACCCTTACTCCACATTTTCCACTAAAGACATAACTTCCTGGCAACGCCAATGCTATTGGGTAATGTATGTTTTCGTTGCCTACAACTCTCAGTAGACCACTCGCTACCCACTTCAGCATGTGATATAGCTCTATACTGAGAACAAATCCAACTGGAGAGTGTTAAATGAAGAGGCTCCCTTAAATGAAATTATACCCAATGAAATTATGCTTGGAACACACCCAGAACACAAATCACTCAAGAGTACCTCTTCTTCCAGAGTGACAGACATTTCCTTTGGAGCTTAGAATTTTGGGACGGCTGCTGCTGCTGCTGCTGCTAAGTCGCTTCAGTCGTGTATGACTCTGTGCGACCCCATAGACGGCAGCCCACCAGGCTCCCCCGTCCCTGGGATTCTCCAGGCAAGAATACTGGAGTGGGTTGCCATTTCCTTCTCCAGTGCATGAAAGTGAAAAGTGAAAGTGAAGTCGCTCAGTCGTGTCCGACTTTGCGACCCCCTGGACTGTAGCCTACCAGGCTCCCCCGTCTAGAAATCATGGTACTGACTTTTTTCAGTTGGGGTGACCCAGTGATTAATCCAACCCTTGTTCTAGGAGAGCATTCAGATCAAGTTGTATTGACTACTCCCTTTTTATATAAGTAGTTTACAAGCTCCTGGAAGGCAGAAGTCATTATTTCAAATTCTACAACCCCCTGTACAAAGCAAGTCATCAGTAAATACTTTTATGAACAAATGGATGAACTTTTTGTTATTCTCTCCAGTTCTGTAGTGTTCTAATAATTTACTATACTGGCAAGTTACATAGGACAACTGAAATATGCCCAGAGGATACCATTTTCTGCCACTGCCAATTCTAATCAAAGACCCTATTTTGGTGCTGGGTATTTTGTAATTAATTTTTACCCCCTCAGAGGGCCTGCTGCTTTCCACTTATATGTAGTTGACTTTTGTGTCCAAAAGCTGATCTGGCTTTGGAGATTTCCATAAAAGTAAAAAACCCAGGGAGTGCCAGCAAGACATTTACAATTGTCTCGACAGAAACTTGGAAATTCTGGCTGCATATACTGAAACAGGTGACTATAATACTGGCCTCCCTCATCTTCTCTACCTTTTTGACATATCTCTTAAGATGATATTCAAAAATCATTTTGCAACCTGGCCCCCTGTTGGAATCACCTGAGGAGTATTTTAACATATGGATAGATGCCTGATTCTGCCCACGACCAATTAGTTCACAGATTTCTGGAGAATAGGGCCTGAGCATGGGTATTTTCAAAAGCTTTTCAGATGTCTGTTGTGGTTGAAAATCACTTTTAAAGGGTTTTTTTTTTTTTTTGGTAGTGCCACACGGCTTGAGGGATCTTAGTTCCCCAACTAGGGATTGAATCTGGGCCTCCTGCAGTGGAAGCAGAGTTCTAACCACTGGACCACCAGGGAATTCCCACTACCCTAAACCCTAAGTGATTATTTCATGATAAGGGATAGTACTTGTTAGTGAGGTAAGCTTGGACAGAAATCTTGAAATTCTCTTTTTGCCACTTACTGGCTATATGACTTTGGATTTAAATTCTGAGGTTCTACATCATCTTTAAAAAATGGTAATGTCCTACTTCACGGACTATATAAATGAGAACAAGTATAAGTACTTTGTTGTTGTTCTTGTACAGGCTCTCTGTTGTATTTTATACAACAATAAAATGCCATTCGTATGTTAGGCACACAGAAGGTACTTAAGATCCTGGTATAACCGGGATTTCCCTGGTGGTGCAGTGATTGGGAGTTTGCCTTCCAGCGCAGGGGACGTGTGTTTGATCTCTGTTGGGGAAACTTAAGATCCCACATGCCACAGGGCAAGGAAGCCTGAGTGCCGGAACTAGAGAGAAGCCTGTGTGCATTGGGCTAAGACCCAATCCAGCCAAATAAATTAATATTTTTTAAAAAAAATTCTAATAAAAAAAAAAATTCTAATGTAACCAATCAATTAGCAATTTACACACACACACACACACCCCTCCCCCATCTCCTTTCTATTTACTATCATCTTAATCTGGGCTAGCCCCCTGCAAGTTGAACACAAAGATACTTGATGGGTTCATTTGAGGAATACTGACAAGTTCAAGAGACTAAAATATGTCAACCTGTTAGGACCCAGAATTCTTGCTTGAATTTGGCTTCCCCCTAGCTTGGTCTTTGGGTGGCAATTTTTGAGCTACAGAATTTACTTCAGAAACTTGCCTTTATGTTTATTTCTTCAGTACAAGTTCTATCCTTGAGAAGATTAAGGAAATGTATATAACATATATTGTTTCTCTTCTGGGTTAAGATTAGGTATATTTTAATAGTTTATTAAATTTGTATTCATTGAATTGATTTGATAAGTATTGATCTATTTGCCCAGTACCATTCTAAGCCCTCAGTATATGGTGGTAGCGAACATAAGCAGAAATACTTTTGTGAAGCTTTAATTCTAGTGAGGTTTGTGTTCCACAAATGTCAAATAAAATAAAGATAATATTTACAAATATGATGGTATGTTCAGTTTATACATTGTCTTCCATGATTTTTTAATTAATAGCAGCTTACTAAGACCTGAAGTTCAATTGCTTGTCCTTTGTGAATAAGTCTAGTTTAGCAATTGTTTACTTAATAAATTTTATTCTTGCCATATTTGCAGCTGGAAAGAGTATATATAGATACATATTTTGATTGCCTTTCATTTTTATAAACAGTAAGCAGCTGTTTTATGTAAATTTATCATTTGAACCTTTTAAATTGAGAGTGGTGGAAAGGGGGTGGTTTTCTAAAATCATGAATGATTGGGGGTCACAAATCATTGCCCTGAAATTATAACCATTCATAAATTCAAACCCTTTACATCAGGCTCTCTGAATCTTATTTTCTCTTCTTTCTTTCATTGCCATACTTTTTTAAGAAGTCTGTTATGTCTACTCTGTCACCATTATACTTCTCATTTTCTCTTTTACTTCTCAAAATGAGGGTTAAATGTATAGAGAATACAAAGAATACTATAAACAAACCTCAGGAATGGACCTCAGGTTTAAAGCCTGGTGAGAGATGCTTCTGGAAACTTGAATTTTGTATACCCCTTTCATATTGAACACTTAGGAATTTGTTGAGGTTGTTTTGCATCACTTAATAGCACATGGTGAGTAGGCAAGGAACGGAGTCATTCTCCCCAGAACAGTCAGATGGGAAGAACAATGGAAGAATAATCTGCTCCCCAGAGTCCTCCTGCAGTAGCAAGTGAGTTAGAACCCCATCTCACAGGATGTTACCGACCACACGGACATCTCTTTAGAGGTTGTAGATGTCCTCATAGGACTGAGCTGTATTACCTTCTGAGTTATAAACCGTCTCTAGCTTCCACTAAAGCAGCTTTTCACTCTCTTTGGCATCTTTCCTCAATCATATTACAATCCCATTTTGACATTTACAGAACAATATCTGGAGTTAAGAACCATTAGCAATTAGTTGTATTTGCTTCCCTCTCTATATAAAAAGCAGAAACAGTACAGATAAAGTCCCCTTTGGCCATTATCCCCCAGTCCCATATCTTCTCCCATACCCAGTTCACTATCCTATAAGTGGGTTTATGTTCTTCCAGTCTCTGTTTAATGCTTTTATATATACTATATGTAATTCACAGTTCTGTTTTTGTTTCCAAAATTTAAATATATCAGTCTAGAGTTTACTTTTTAAAATACTGAGTTCTGTGATATTCAGCAATTAAAAAGTATACATATATAATCTATTGTATTAACATACTACTTGTACTATGAGTATGGATACTCGTAGTATGGATCATCGAAAAAGCAAGAGAGTTCCAGGAAAGCATCTATTTCTGCTTTATTGACTATGCCAAAGCCTTTGACAGTGTGGATCACAATAAACTGTGTAAAATTCTGATAGAAATGGGAATACCAGACCACCTGACCTGGCTCTTGAGAAACCTATATGCAGGTCAGGAAGCAACAGTTAGAACTGGACATGGAACAACAGACTCGTTCCAAATAGCAAAAGGAGTACATCAAGGCTATATATTGTTACCCTGCTTATTTAATTTCTGTGCAGAGTACATCATGAGAAACGCTGGGCTGGATGAAGCACAAGCTGGAATCAAGATTGCCGGGAGAAATAACAATAACCTCAGATATGCAGATGACACCACCCTTATGGCAGAAAGTGAAGAGGAACTAAAGAGCCTCTTGATGAAAGTGAAAGAGGAGAGTGAAAAAGTTGACTTAAAGCTCAGCATTCAGAAAACTAAGATCATGGCATAGGGTCCCATCACTTCATGGCAAATAGATGAGGAAACAGTGAGAGACTTTATTTTTTGGGGTTCCAAAATCACTGCAAATGGTGACTGCAGCCATGAGATAAAAAGACGCTTACTCCTTGAAAGAAAAGTTATGACCAACCTAGACAGCATATTGAAAAGCAGAGCTATTGCTTTGTCAGCAAAGGTCCGTCAGTTCACGGCTATGGTTTTTCCAGTGGTCATGTATGGATGTACATGAGTTGGACTGTGAAGAAAGCTGAGCACCGAAGAATTGATGCTTTTGAACTGTGGTGTTGGAGAATACTCTTAAGAGTCCCTTGGACTGCAAGGAGATCCAACCAGTCCAACCTAAAGGAGATCAGTCCTGAATGTTCATTGGAAGGACTGATGTTGAAGCTGAAATTCCAATACTTTGGCCACCTGATGCAAGGAACTGACTCCTTTGAAAAGACCCTGATGCTGGGAAAGATTGAAGGTGGGAGGGAAAGGGGACGACAGGATGAGATGGTTGGATGGCATCACCGACTCAGTGGACATGAGTTTGAGTAAACTCCAGGAGTTGAGGATGGACAGGGAGGTCTGGCATGCTGCAGTCCATTGGGTTTCAAAGTGTCAGACATGACTGAGCAACTGAACTGAACTACTCTAGTGATATTTAGATTCTTATTACCTTGTTACAATTTGATTTTCATCCACCTTTCTTATCCGTAGCTCTACTAAAAGTATATTAAATGCTACTAATAATTTCTTAATCGGTAAACCTAATGACTTTTTTCTTTGTCCTCATGTCCTTGACATGTATGTAATGAAGCTGAAACTGGTGACCTCCACTCCCTAACTTGAAACTGTGTTCTAGTCTACTACATTATTTGTCTGTCTTACTTTTTACCCCTCTTACATATCACCTTATCCTTACTCTCTTCAATCACCTAAGTATGGTTCAATTCTCAGCACTTATTCTTCAAAAAGTAGACACTTTCATCACTTACCATCTCACTTTCACCTTTGAATGACTCCCAAATGTCTGTTTTTATTCTTGGCCTCTTTCCTGCATTTTAGTGCCTGCTCTCCGGCTGCCCAGTAGACAGTTCCATTTGTGTATACACGGTATTACTAGTGTCTTCACCTGTCTAAAGCTAAACAACTGCCATTTCCCTGGCTTTTACTTATCTTGGCTTCCCAATTTCTGGCCCATTCTTCTAATCCACCAGCCATAAAACCTACATCTTTTTTTTTTTTTGCTTTTTGCTTTTTTCCCCCTCTAAATCCACCTGCTTATCAAATACTATGGATTCTTCTTTATCTGACTCCAGTTTTTCTCTTCCAGTTTGACTTACAGAGTGGTACCAGAATTGACTAGAGCACAATTATAATCATGTCATTCCCATGCTTTAAAACATGCCAGTCTCTACATTGCCAATAGGATAAATTCTATCAAGACTTTGTGAAGAGACTTAGCTCTATTAATCCAGCCCTAACCTACTTTAACCATACTCTTCTGTACTGCACTTCATTGTCCTCTGAATATATCCTGCTCTGCATCTTATTTTTTGCTTTAGAGTCCTTCCTCCCTTTTGACACCTGGCTGACTCTGAACCATCTTTAGAATTCAGTTCAAACATCACTTTAAAGCTTTGTACATCTCCTTCAGGCAGTGAGTTACTTCTTCCAAAATTTCCAAAGAATCTCTATTTCAATAGAACTCATTATAGTACATCGCTCTTAATTGTAATTTTTTTTCAATGCATCAATCCCGTGTCTCAGAGCCTTTACCACCACCACCATGCACATTCAAGTGGGAGTTCACTGAGAGCAGAAACTGTTCCATTTCTTGAGAAGGGGAATGTACATTGGCAACGCTGTTGAACCACGCCGTCTTTTCACTATTTATGACATAGCAGTGCTTACAATAATCTTGCTGAAGCACCATTTTACAAATATCTCATTTGTTCAAAACCTGTATTTTTTTATTGCTTACTAAGCTTAAGTTCAAAATTTTTTAACTTGGCCTTCAAGACCCTCCATCAGTTCAGTTCAGTTCAGTCGCTCAGTCGTGTCCAACTCTTTGCGACCCCATGAATTGCAGCACGCCAGGCCTCCCTGTCCATCACCAACTCCCGGAGTTCACTCAGACTCACGTCCATCGAGTCCGTGATGCCATCCAGCCATCTCATCCTCTGTCGTCCCCTTCTCCTCCTGCCCACAATCTCTCCCAGCATCAGGGTCTTTTCCAATGAGTCAACTCTTTGCATGAGGTGGCCAGAGTACTGGAGTTTCAGCTTTAGCATCATTCCTTCCAAAGAACACCCAGGATCAATCTCCTTTAGAATGGACTGGTTGGATCTCCTTGCAGTCCAAGGGACTCTCAAGAGTCTTCTCCAACACCACAGTTCAAAAGCATCAATTCTTCGGCACTCAGCTTTCTTTACAGTCCAAGTCTTACGTCCATACATGCATGACCACTGGAAAAACCATAGCCTTGACTAGACGGACCTTTGTTGGCAAAGTAATGTCTCCGCTTTTCAATATGCTATCTAGGTTGGTCATAACCTTTCTTCCAAGGAGTAAGCGTCTTTTAATTTCATGGCTGCAATCACCATCTGCAGTGATTTTGGAGCCCCCAGAAATAAAGTCTGACATTGTTTCCACTGTTTCCCCTTCTATTTGCCATGAAGTGATGGGACGGGATGCCATGATCTTCATTTTGTGAATGTTGAGCTTTAAGTCAACTTTTTCGCTCTCCTCTTTCACTTTCATCAAGAGGCTCTTTAGTTCCTCTTCACTTTCTGCCATAAGGGTGGTGTCATCTGCATATCTGACGTTATTGATATTTCTCCCGGCAATCTTGATTCCAGCTTGTGCTTCTTCCAGCCCAGTGTTTCTTATGATGTACTCTGCATAGAAGTTAAATAAGCAGGGTGACAATATACAGCCTTGACGTACTCCTTTTCCTATTTGGAACGAGTCTGTTGTTCCATGTCCAGTTCTAACTGTTGCTTCCTGACCTGCATATAGATTTCTCAAGAGGCAGATCAGGTGGTCTGGTATTCCCATCTCTTTCAGAATTTTCCACAGTTTATTGTGATCCATACTGTCAAAGGCTTTGGCATAGTCAATAAAGCAGAAATAGATGTTTTTCTGGAACTCTTGCTTTTTCAATGATCCAGCGGATATTGGCAATTTGATCTCTGGTTCCTCTGCCATTTCTAAAACCAGGTTGAATATCTGGAAGTTCACGGTTCACGTATTGCTGAAGCCTGGCTTGGAGAATTTTGAGCATTACTTTACTTGCCTGTGAGATGAGTGCAATTGTGCGGTAGTTTGAGCATTCTTTGTCATTGCCTTTCTTTGGGATTAGACAGAAAACTGACCTTTTCCAGTCAGACCCTCCATAGTCATATTTATTATGCTCTCTATTATGTTTAAGATACAGAATACATGGCTGGCACTAGCTACCTTCTTAAAGCTCTGCTTCTGTTTAAAAATGAGTACGTGAGTATACATCTTTTGTCCAGGCCAGCTTGATATGCACACTGTCCTGTATTCTTTTCAGCATCTTGTCTTTCAAAATTCTACTCACTCTTCAAGATCCAGTTTACTTTCTGCCTCATTTATAAAGCCTTTCTGACTATTTCAGCCAGAAATATTTCCCACTCTTCTCCAGACTCCTATAGCAGTTGTTTACATTACCGTATATACATACATGTCTCCCAGTTCCTTATATGCCATAGTTATAAGATGAGAGGTGGTAACATTTATATGGCACGTTAGGGTACACTGGAAGAGGTTTAGATTTCTAGTGAAAGCTCCTTATGGCTGCTTAAAGGTACCCTAGCAAAAATGAAACACATAATGACTTGCACTAACCATAATTTCCTTAAAAATGAGAAATGGAAAATTTTCTCAGAATACACTATCCATAAGGCAGCATGGTGCAGTGAAAAAAGCTGATTTTATTTTTTTATGGCATATAATTTACAAAAATCTGATGTTTTAGAGTTGAGGCCTAGGTTGCATTCATGCCTTTCTATTTAACCATGAAGCCTTGGGCAGACTGTTTAACCTTTCTGGGCTTTTGTTTCCTTATTTAAGGGGGGAAATAATTATGTTTGCAGACTTTATGAAGAGCCAAGATAAAGAGCATGGCATGAATATATGCTCAATAAATGATTGCTTTCACTGTGGTATATTTCTCTTCCCCTCTTTCATAATGTATTAATAATTGTGGTAGCTCTTTGATAAATTCAGATACTTTTTAACTTCTATTCCACTTGGGTGGACAGACATATAAAGAGGTTTTTAGTCTTGATGGTATAGTTTTTGTTTAAGAATACATAGGATGTGATACTTTTAATCCTGAGACAAAGCAAGCAATTTGCAGTTTTTTTCCATTGTTAAATTTAGGCATTCCTCACATTAACCAGAGCATGGTTTGCTAAACATGTTTTGAATTAAGGACATGTTCTCTTTCCTTAAAACATTCATGCAAATACATTGGTAAGACACCAAATATAATAGCAACAATAACAATTTAAAGCCTGTTTCATTCCTCTCACTCCTGTATTCTAGAACTCTTCTCTTCTGCTACCCTCCATTTTTCATCAAAGTAATCTCTAGGGCAGAGTTTCCAGATCTTTCTGATAATCCAAGATAAACACCTGCAGTCTAAATCTGCAAAGACAGACTTTACTGTCAGCTGTTTTATTAGATAACCATACTGGTTAATTTATGTGCCAGTGAAAAAGTATTCTATTGATAAGTAAAGTTTGCTCCCCTTTTTTCCCCATGTACTTTTTAAATAATTAACTTAACCATATAAACTGGTTTAGTCACATATGAACCCTATGAAGTAGGTTACCTTTGTCATCCATCCTTTCCCAACTGGTTTGTAATATCTAGCTTTATTTTAAAACTTTTCTGCTCCAACTACATTGGTTTTCTCATGGTCCATGCTCATTTCTGTCTCTAAGCTTGGTTATGCTGCTTTCTTACTTCAGATACCCTTGTTCTTTTCATTAGCTAATTGTCATCTCAATTGTAGTTCTGCCTTTTCATGAAACCTTCTCAGCTGTTTCATCCTGTGTTTCTTATGGTCATCATCACATTTCTGTATTAGCTGGACACTTAATGCTCTGTATGGTTGTTTTTATGTGATTCTTCTATGCATATATTTGTTCCTTAACTAGACTGTAAGTTCCTTAAATGTATTTCTTCTGACATCAAATAGTGAACATACTTAGTACGTTCAAGTTAATCTTGGAGAAATCTTGAATACACTTAGATTTAAGACAAACTAGATATGTATTCCTCAAACTGTTTATAAGTTTTGCTATCAGGAAGGACTTATAATTGGAAAATGTTTGAATTTAAATTTAAAACCACATAGAATTAACTTTTTTTAAATAAAGAGAGGCATGTTATGCATATAGATCAGTGATATTACCAGTACCAATAAGGCCATACATTTATTTTAAGGAATAAGTAATAGACTTTAGAGTTGTCTACTTTAGTTCTTTCTCATGTCTTCATAGTATAATAGTGATTTGTTCTTTGATCTCTGAACCAGTTGTGATAATTCCTAGACCTCCTTTTAATCTGTAAACCAATGAGCCTCAGCTTGGCTGGCAGAAAGGTGTGGAAGTATTATAAATTGTGAGTGTGAATTGCTGATATCAGCAAGCAAGCAGCATTTACAAAACCTAGTGGAAGGAAAAAAAAAAAGGATGGAAGAAAGTGAAATGTGGATTTGAATGAATATCTTATGCAATGGTGCTGGCCTACTGAAAAACTAAAGAATGGTTAGGAATCCAGGACTTTTCCCACTGAATACCAGGGTGCCAGGCAAAACTACTTTATGAGCTAATTTAGGTAAGAAAATGCATCCATAAAATCTAGGCATAGCTATAAAGTTGATAGCATCTTTCTTGTCTATCCATGCCATTATTGCTACTGTTCATTTGGTGGTTATATATATGCCAGGCAATTGAGCTGTTTCAAAATCACTTGTTTAATCCTTTACAATAGAGAATCTTTTTTTAATTTACTTTACTGAAGTATAGTTAATTTACAATGTTGTGTTAATTTCTGATGTTCAGCAGAGTGGCTGAGCCACACACCTACATAGTCTCCTTTTTCTTCTCTGCTGTGGCCTGTCACAGATTACTGAACATAGTTCCCCGTACTGTACAGTAGGGTCTTATTGTTTATCCACTCTGAATATATATCAGTTTGCATCTGCTAGTCCCAGACTCCTAATGCATCCCTCCCCCTTGGCAACCACAAGTCTGTTCTCTATGTCTGAGTCTGTTTCTACTTTTTTTATAGGTAAATTCATTTGTGTCATTTTAGATTCCACATGTAAGTGATGTTATTATGGTATTTGTCTTTCTCTTTCTGACTTACTTAGTATGATAATCTCAGTCCATCCATGTTGCTGCAAATGGCATTGTTTCATTTTTTATGGCTGAATAGTATTCATAGGTAACCATACTAGTCAATTTATGTGCCAGTGAGAAACTATCTATTGATGTGTATGTGTGTGTCCATGTACATGTGTACACCTATCACATCTTTATCCATTCATCTGTCAGTAGACATTTAGGTTATTTCCATGTCTTGGCTATTGTAAATAGTGCTGCAATGAACATAAGGGTACATGTATCTTTTTTAAATTATGGTTTTGTCAGGAAACATACCCAGGAGTGGGATTGCTGGATCATAAGTCAACTCTGTTTTTAGTATTTTGAGGACCCTCTATACCGTTTTCCATAGTGGCTGCACCAATTTAATTCCTACCAACAGAGTAGGGGAGGTTCAACAATAGGGAATTTTAACATAAAACCTTTTTTTATCCTGAGGACTACTTTGGAAGTTTAGTTATGCATATGAGTTCCTTCTCAGAATGTTTTGAAAGAATAAAACAAAATAGGTAGGTCAGAAATGAACCAATTATGTAGAAATACACCTGACAAAATATTAAAAATCTGATGTAGTAATAGGAGCTTTAACACAAATGCAAGATCTATTATTGGTGACTCTTGATAATTAATTTCAGATTAGTGATGGGTTAAATGTTATTTGGGGATCTGGACAGCTATAATATGAAAATTACTGATCACTGTTCTAATTTCTAATTGCTGTACTGCTGATATTACTATGATTTACTTAGATTCATAATTGAAAGAAAATTGAATATCATTCAGTGATTAGTGAAAATTTTAAAAATGTTATTTTTTTCCCCATCCAAACTTACTAACCCCATAAATTTTTTGTGGACCCCAGATTAAGAACCCCCTGACTTAAAGAAGTCCTGAAAGAGACTGTCATTAAACCTAAAATAAGCAGTAAGTAGGGAATTTGAACTCAAACAATCTGGCTCCAAAGCCCAAATTCTTTAACCAGTTAGAATATCCTGAACTCACAAAATCTTTTTCCCAAATTTAGCTAGCTTTTTTCCTTTAGAATAAAGAAAGATCTGAAACATTTTGTTTACTTTTTAAATTAAAAACCATTCACATTGAATATAAAATCAGATTTCGTTTTTATATTATGGTGAGTTGAGAAAATTTACAAAGGGAAGAAATATGGAAAAAGGAAGAATGACCAAAGCAGAGGTTCTCAAACTTTAGGTCTCACAATCAATCACATGAAGGGTTTGTTAAAATACAACATTGATGACTCCTCAAAAAGTTAAAAATAGAAATACTATATGATTTAGCAATTTCACTTCTGGGTATATATCCAAAAAAAATTAAAAACTGGATCACAAAGAAATACTTGTACACCCAGGTTCATAACAGCATTATTCACAATAACTAAAACCTGGGAGCAGCCCTACTATCTATGACTGAGATAAGCAAATATGGTATGTATACATACAGTAGAATAGTATTCAGCCTCAAAAAGGAAAGATAATCTGCAAATTAGCTGCTACAATATGGATGAACCTGGAAGACATAAAAAGACGAATACTGGTTGATTCCACTTGTGTGAGGTTCTTAGAGTAGTCGAAGTTATAAAGACAGAAAATATAAGGGTAACTGTCAGGGGCTTGGGGAGTTTAATAAGAACAGAATTTGTTTTACCAGATGAAAAGAGTTATATGGGAATGGGTGGCGGTAGTGGTAGCACAACCTGTAAATGTGTTTAATGCCACTGAATTGTGCACTTAAAGATAGTTAAGATGGAAATTTTATATGTTCTACCAATCAAAAAAGAAAAATAATTTTTGAAGAAATTTAAAATAAATAATTTTTTTAATGTAATGTGGGGTCCCATCAAAGTTTCTGATTCTGCAGGTCTTGGGTGGGACCTGAAAATCTGCGTTTCTAGCAAGTTCTCAGATGATGCTTGTACATCACACTGATCGCTGCTTTCTGAGAGATGGAGGATTGAAGAGAACAAGGGTAGGAAATGACTCAAAGAGAAGCTCTTAATTAGAGTTTTGTCAGAAATTACAACCTCTCCTTGGGTGTGGACTTGAAAAGTTTTTGGCTTTTTCTTTTGAAATGGCAAATAGCCAATTGTTCTCACTTTTTTTAAAATTATTAAAATCCAATGCTCAAATTTATTAAGATAATAATGGGGGAGGGGGGTGGAGAGGAGGTGTGCCTCAGAGCAGTTGTTCTTAGTTTTAAGGGTATTAAAATTGCCATCCCATAAATTATAACATTAAAATATAACTTAAAGTAGAATTATAGTTAATTGATCCTGCAATGGAAATATTATAGCACTGTCAGTAAGAATTTTTAATTTCAAAGTGTTTGGTTTTATCTTTGTTGGCTGTTTCTAAGAAATGACCTGATCTAATAGCCAGAATCAGGAGTGTATTTTTGCTCTGTGTGAGAAACAGACAAACTTGCACAACTCAGAGTACTTGGCAGTGGAAATCAGATTTATTTAAGTCTTTCCTGCTCAAGTCTGGTCAGTAGGAAATAAAGCCATTGACAAAAATACCTGTGTGTTATTATAAAAGCTGTTTAGGAGTTCACATCATATAATTGTTCAGGGCTATCTCTTTATTTCTAATTTCTCACACTCTATAACAAGATTGTTTGGGTTACACCTGAAAGATCTGCCCCAAACAGGTTAAACCAGGAAAAAAAAAACAACTATGGGTTTATGTAAGTGAACAGTGCAAGGGTATATTTAGCTTTAAGCACAGCTTGATCCATGTCTCAGACAAAGTCATCAGTTTCTATCTTTTAGCTTCCTCTGGGTTCTTTAGGCTCCACGTTGTGGCTTTCCTGGCAGCAAAGCCTCAGACTCTCATTTAGCTCCTCATTTTTCCTGCCTTCAAGCCCAGTGGAAAAGAAAGTCTGTGTACCAACTTTCCCAGCAAAAATTCTGAAGTACACTCTAATAAAACCAGCTTTATGGGCCCAGACTCGTCACTGTAATCTAGGACGTGGGATACTCCCCTTAAACCAATCTAAGGATTACTCTTCCTGGAGCTGGGGATGTGGGAGTAACTGCCTAAAGAAACCACACACATGGCTGATGCTGGAGGGAAGAGTGATTTTCCTTAAAAAGTGCGGGATACTTTTTGCTCCTAAAAAAGAGAAATCATGCTGTACATTAAACCACAAATTTCTATTTTCCTAAGATCTTGAGAAACTATAAACCCATCATTTTCAAACAACCTCTTTTCTCCTTAAATGGAAGAAGGAAAGGAATTGGGGAATATATAACTGAAATAGATTGCATCAAGGAGGGAGTAGGGTATGGGGAAGCCAAGAGTGAAAGCATAATTATAAGACCTTCTTAGGTGATATTCCTGGTCAGACTATTATAAGTTTGTTGTTTTTTTTTTTAATGAGGGAAGAAAAGATTTCTATACAGACATTGTTCCCTCCCCTGATTTCCAGCCCTAAAGACTAATAACTGTCTTATAGGCTGTCTGCCCATGTGACCATTTTTATACTCTTTAAGTTAATTTCCCACATACCTGGCCCTTATTTCACAGACTAATGTTCTTTCCATATCATGTAGGTTAAACTCATAAACCTATTAAGGTGGTGTATCAGTTAATAAATTCTTTAGAACTTAACATTTTCTGTACTGTTATTTGTATTAAAAATATGTACTCATCAGAAGCTATTATTTCGTAAGTCCAATAATTATCCCTTTCACACAGTTTGCTTTCTGCAGTCTCTTTGCTTTTTTTTTAACCTGCCATTTTTCTGTACTAGTTGTTCCCAAACTTTATTTAATATCATGTCACCTTGAGGGTTTGTTAAAACACAGATTTCTAGGCCCTCTTCCTCTTGAGTTTCTTATTTACTAGGTCTGGAGTAGAGCCAGAGAATTTGCAGGTTTCCTAGTGATTCTGAACTGCTCATCTCAGAGAACTGTGTTTTGAGAATCCCTATGATAAAATCACTTGCTCCTGCAAACTTCTACTGTCAGGCCTTCCTGAAGCCGCCTCTGATCTATCCAGATTGATCCTTCTTAAAATAGGGAAGGATATACCTGTGGTAATTTCACTGGAACTTTAAATATCTTATATCTACTAGATGTAGTCCGAATTAATTTACAGAGTTTTCCAGATGGGTACAATCTTCCATTTATTTTGTTTATGCAGCTTCATGGAACCAGTGAAACTACATGGAATCAGTGATGCACAGTGTATGTTACTGGCAATTTCTTTAGTTTTCAGTTGCTTGCTTGTTTTGTACTATAAAGACTATAAGTCTTGATTTCATGCTTATTTACATCTAAATTATAATTTTTAGATGCAGTAATTTGGTGGTGTTAGAAATTTACATATTGTGGGCAATACTATTTGATCTCAGATGACCATCAACAGATGTAATGTTAAGTGATTAGACTAAATGGAAAATGTATGTGGTAAGTTGGTAGATGTTGAAAATCAGCAAACCTTTTGGGCATATTGTTATCAATAAGGGTTCTTTTCTAAGTATCCACTCTATAGAATAATTTCAGTTAATCTCTAACAAGCATTAGCTTAAAAATCCAAATTTTTAAGCTGTATACTATCACTATGAATTAAACAATGTACCTAATAAGTTCACTGTAAATCGTGGTTCAACTATCTTATCTACCACAGCTGTAAAATTAGAAAAAAATCCAGAAGTGCCTCTGACCCGAGTACCTTCTAAAAAGTAAAACCGTAAATGTGTTAGGGGTGAAGTGCACTAATGTCTGAAATTTTGAAATGCATCAAAAAATAAGATTGGTGAAAGAATATGTAGCAAAATGATAGAATCTGGGTGTTAGGAATAAAGTTCAAAATTTTTCATATTAATTGAGGGGGTGGTGGTGGTGCAGAAATAGGCTTATTCTTATCTAGAATTTGTAGGGATTATAGCTATACAAATATTCCCATTAGACTGATATATGAAACTTCCATTTAAATTAAAGTTAAACACATAAATATAGGCAGTTTCATTTGGTTCAACCTAATTAATACTTTTACATTTTGTTTTTTCCTGATGACTGGAAATTGGCCTAATTTAAGATTCATTTAATTTAGCTACATATATGTTCCATTGTTGATATGAAAAACTTAAAAGAACTTAGAAGTCTAGTTTCTAGATATTTCTGCCTATATTTTGTTACCAAAATAATACATTTCATTCTGTCAGCGGTATACAAATATATTTACAAAATTACCTTGGTTATGGGGAAATATATATACTACTGCTGCTAAGTCATGTCAGTCGTGTCTGACTCTGTGCGACCCCATAGACGGCAGCCCACCAGGCTCCCCCGTCCCTGGGATTCTCCAGGCAAGAACACTGGAGTGGGTTGCCATTTCCTTCTCCAATGCATGAAAGTGAAAAGTGAAAGTGAAGTCACTCAGTTGTGTCCAAACCTCAGCAACCCCGTGGACTGCAGCCCACCAGGCTCCTCCCTCCATGGGATTTTCCAGGCAAGAGTACTGGAGTGGGGTGCCATTGCCTTCTCCAATATATATACTAATTCCACAAATAACTGGGATATTTGCTCTATACTTGTCAACTGAAATTTTATGGAAAAAACTGGTTTATACCCAGTCAAATCACAGGTAGTAGTGATGGTTGGACAGCAGTGTGAACGACTCAGTGCTACTGAATTGTAGTCTTAAAAACGGTTGAAGTATTCAGTTCTATGTTATGTATATTTTACCACAATAAAGTTAAACAAAATAAAGTGGAGGAGGAGACATTTCTGTTTAACCATAAGATAGCACGAGGGCCCAGACAGCTTGGCTGAGGTGAATCAGAGAGTCAAGCATGCTTAAACAAATGCTACCTCCCTCCAGTTTTACCTAGCTAGGTCATATGAAATCTGACTGATTTTGAAAGCTAAGTAAAATTTTGGATATTGTTACCATGTATTCAGTTCAGTTTTTCCCCCTATTCTAAGAAGTTTTAATTGGTGCATGCAATTAAAATTCATGTTGATCTACAAAGACTGGAGACTTATCTACAGTACCTGACTATATAAGTCTTTCCCACTAAGCATAGTTAAGCTAGTTATTGTAACAGAAGCCAACTTATCTAATTAAAAATGTACAGTAGGTGACAAGCTTTAATTAGCAGTTGTTTTCCTCTTGTGCAGTGGTAGTAGAAGGGAGTGAATGGTGTCATTGAGTTAAATTGTAATATTTGCCCTAATGGAAATAGATGTCAAAACTTGTGTCAATAGGGAGGAAAAAATAAGGAATTGCAACCTAATTCCACAAGAACAAATTAGAGTTCATGAAGCACCCTTCAGAGCAAAATAGGAAGAAGTTTAAAAATTAACCATCTCAATAAAGATTCTTTTTATAATATAGGCATCCCAGACTTGAGACTTCTAGGTTTCAAATATAATAAATATAATTTAATTCCCAGAAAAAAGGAAAGCCACTCATACCTATAATATCTCACTATCCAAAACCAATTTATCCTGATGTCTTCATCTATTCTTTCCTTTGTGCTTTTAAATTTAATCATCTTTCTCTCTTATAGTCATACTTTACCAAAAAGAGAAATGACTGGATTTTTTCTCTCTCTCAGGTGAAAACTGAATGAGACCATATGTGAAATCATTTGTGTAATACTTTTGTTCTCCAAGTTCAAGAGGTTAAGAGATTAATGTTGTTGAAATGGGAGATACGCTGAATTTCACATATTCCTGTACTTACCACTCCTCAAGTATTATTAGGTCTTATAAAAGCAGCTTGAGGATTGTCTCTTTGCATTCTGGTTCATTAGAGAAGGTGAAAAATTACTAGAAAGATTGAGGAAGTTATGTAAAAACAAAATTCAGAAAACACAACACTGCAGAACACAAGGAAAAAACAGAAAAAAGGAGAAGCTACTCTACTGGAAATGTGTTGGTTATTTTCCCCTCGGTCTTTTAAGATAGAATTAAAGGTTCTATAATATAACATGGTAGGCTCATCCCATTAAGTGGAGCTGCAGTGAAGAGGAGGCTGGAGTGTTAACATCATTGTTTTCTCTCTTAATGTACAGAAGTTGCTGGGTGTGTTTTGCCACTGATGAAGATGATAGAACAGCTGAATGGGTGAGACCATGCAGATGCAGAGGATCTACGAAGTGGGTTCACCAGGCTTGTCTACAGCGCTGGGTGGATGAAAAACAAAGAGGAAACAGTACAGCCAGAGTGGCGTGTCCTCAGTGCAATGCTGAATACTTAATAGTTTTTCCAAAGTTGGGTAAGAAGACCCCTGAAACCAACACAGATATATATATACCATGTTCTTACATTGTATGTGACTCTAAGACCCTAGGTTTGTCTTTAAGTGAGTCATCTCTTTGCTTTTTTGTGAGTTTCTCTATTCCATTTCTGTTTTATATCTAAATGTCAGATATTTATTTGTTTTGCTAACAGTTTACCTTATCCTTAATATATTCCCACCTCTATCCATTTGTGTATTAAATGTTTTCTTTTGGTTGACAGATAAAGAACTTGGATATCTAATTATGTAGATAAAATCAAGTAACACAACTATAATAAAAAGCTAAAGGAGCCTCATTCTCTAGAAACCATTGGTGTGGGAGAAAGAAAACAGGCGTTCTAATACTTATTCTTCTTAATTTTTGTATTAAGGAATAAAAGTAAGGACATTAAATATTTAATAAAATGCAGTGTTAAATTAATCTTTGGAATCCAATTTATATGGCTGTCTTTCGTGAAAACTACTTTCCTTTCTCTGTGAACTGGCTGGCAAGAAATAACCAATAGTCTTTGAGAATGAGGCTGGAGTTGAAATAAGTGTAGCAGAATGTTTAAAGGAAGCTGTAACTAACACTGATATTTAGTTAGCATGTTTCAGTACAGCCATGTGATTATGAACTGGTGTCATTCTCTGGTGGTTATGCCATGCCATTAATAAAAATGTTATTAAAAAATTTTAATATCATCCTTGACTACAATCAAGAAGTGTTTGAAAGCAGTTTGGTTTTTCGGAAGGTCCGAAGGAAAAAATGACTTTGTGGAGGAATGTTTCAAGGAGAAATTGAAAATTATTAGATATGTTATTTTTTTCTAGGTGCTATACATATTGAAATCAGACCTTTTTTTTTAAAAAATAAAGCTACATAAATGCAGATGATGAAGTGCTTTTCTAATGTGAGAAGATTAATAATAAGAGCAATCAAAATTTCCGTAGTTGTTTATATTTCTCTAATATAATGCATAGGAAGAAGTGATAGTTTTCTATGAAAGAAAAATAGTGTAGTAGAGAAAGTACCTTTTTTTTTTTTTTGGACATTTAGCATTTGTGGATCTCATTGATGGGTCTTTTAAACATCATGAAAAGCAATTACTGCTGCAATCTTTCACCACATTGATACCTGGCTCACTGAAGTCAAAGCTACAGTTTCTTGTCTTATTAGTTCTGCTAAATCAGATAATCGCACTTTTCAACTATAGATTGTTGAATATTTCCAGCAACCAAGTATAGGAAGATTCAGCAGCAAGTATAGGATGATTCTTCTAGATGTTTTAGATATTCAGATGGATGAATACCAAAATTATTGCAAGAATTCTCACTGAAAACTACCTACAATATCTGAGTTGACAAATGTATGGCACTCAGCAATGAAGTTGAATATTTCATTTTGGAAAGTGGCACTGGGTAAATCTGTCCTGGTGTAGTTCAGTGCTATGAAATACATTTGTTTAGGTCTAGTGTGGTAACTGAATAAATTTTTCTAAGGATACTAATAATAAGACACCCATTTCATTCTACAAGGATAGAGCATGGCTAGATGTTGGAAAAGTCAAACTATGATTAAGCTGTGCGTATCATGATTTGGTCTTTGTATTTTATCCTGAAGAATTTCAGCTATGATGGGTTCAAGCTATTCACTATACTATATGTCTCACAAAGATCTGCCACTTGAGAAAGCCACAGATAATCACAGAAATTTTTTACTGACCTTATCGGTGTCATGGGGTGGAAATGTATATACTTCATTTGAACAGCTTTTGGTAGCATCTTTCCTCCTGACAAGATAAAAAATCAGAGTGTTGTGCTTACTTCTTTTTTCCTGACATAACATGCTGAGGATATCTGCTCAGGGGCTGCAGTTGAATATATATTCACAATTTTCTATGCAATCTTTAATAGACTCAATGGAAAATTTAACTGTCAAACTCCAGCTGTTGCCTGTGAATGGAGCCTTGTGTGAATTGACTTTTAGGTGCCATAATGTTCCTGGGTACACACGACTAGTGCTTTTGGCTATGTTGATCCTAGTGTATATTTTCAAGTTAAGGTTCAAAGATAATTGTTGGTTAAAGAAAATCCCTTCTCTAAAGCATGTTTTCATTGATAATCAGAATTAAAGTTTTATTTACAGTTTATGTATATGCCAAGGGTTGGTTCATACTTTGAATACTAGTGGTTTCTTATAGTCATAAAACAAAATATTTAAGAGCATACACCTGTGATACTAACTGTTCTTACTCACTGAATATGACACCTGTTAAATAATGTCCAGCAGTGTCATCTGATACAGAAATATACCAGTAGATTGTTTTCTTTCTGAGCATATTTGTCATTAATTTTCCAGCTGACTGTAGTTACACTTGATTTTGTTAAAATAAGTTAAAGTTCCTTTACAGTTTTTAATCTTTGCTGTCAGTGACAAAATTTGTAATGCAGGTGTCAGTTGGTTTACTAGAGTGGTTGAAAATTATATGAAGACTTCAGTGGCTTCTTATTACTGTTTTATAATGATATAGACCCTGTTTTAAAATGTGTTGTGCTGTGATGGGAATAAGGAGTTCCCCTAGTACAGACTAATAACTTGAAATTCACTGGTCACAGCCCACTCTAAGATCCTACTGTTTTCACTCTGTAAGGTCATACTATTTATCATTTCGAGTCAAGTATATTTTCATCATTTCTACTCTTCAGTGAATGCTTTTGAGGCATTTATTACTTAGATTAGAGACTTAACACGCTGATAAGAACAACAATAAAATAATATATTTAGCCAATGTAAACAACTCATGATGTCAAAGTTTGTTAGCTGAGTCAGTCTCTTCTTAACCTTGTAAAGCATATGTGACCCTTGGAACATAACAGTTAAGAACCTAAAAGAATTTACTTGAAAGTCATAATTAATCTTCAATTTATGAAGTGTTTGTGATCAAAGGTTTTATCACTTTTCATTTAAACCAAATTGTCTATCGTAAACCAGATGATTGCCAGGGACCACCATTGGTCCCCCAAAGACACTTAGGAGACCCTGGCCAAAAGAAGGAATAAGAGAAAAGATGCAGAGGAGGAACTGATGGTTACCAGTCTGTGAAACGGCCTTTGTATAGCGGGTATTAAGAGAGTTTTCATATGGATCTAGCTGCAGTCTGTTTGACTAGCTGGCCAAAGTCTGCGTCTTCTCTGGTACTTAGTGGTGGCCATGGGGAAGGATGGTGGCAAATGTCTGTTCTTAATTGTCAGTAGGGAATGTATCGTACCTGGGTATGGAAAACTTAGAGACAGTCCATCAGACTTTCACTCCTCTCATTATTCACTTTTTTCTAGTGAATTAGGACAGTTGTATGTAACTACAGGCACTTAAAAACTACTCAAAATATGATCTCAGAACCAGCAACATTAAAGTCATCTGAGAGCTGTTAAGGATGAAAAACCTGGTGAATTCCTTGGTGATACAGTGCCTAAGACTCCGTACTCCCAATGCAGGGGGCCGGGGTTCAATCCCTGGTCAGGGAACTAGATTCCACATGCCACAACTAAGATCCCACATGCCTTATCAAAGATTCCATGTGCCACAACTAAGGCTGGTTACAGCTAAATGAGTTAATTAACTAAAAGAAAGAAGAATGTTAACTCCACCCCTCGTTGTAATTAATGATCTGCGTTTTCATTGAATCATTAGTTTATGTGCATGTTAAAGTTAAGAAGCATAGATTTAAAACAGGAAAAGAACACCAGCTGAGAAAAGTTTGTCTTCTATTAAAAATAAAATATTTCAAAAAAATAATAAAATATTTATATGCAGCTTAAGACCAGATAGTTATTTTGTTTAGCTAAACAAAAGGATCCAGGGACAGTATGTTTGTGGTGTACAGGTCTCTTCATGTGTTAAATTTATTCATAAGTATTTCATTCATTCCTTTTTTTTTTAAGTATTTTGGGTTTTTTTTTTTTAATTGACGTATAGTTGCTACACTACATTGTATAAGTTACAGATACACAGTATAGTGATTCATGACTTTTAAAGGTTATTCTCTATTTATAGTTATTATAAAATACTGGCTGTATTCCATGTTGTATCCTTATAGGTTATTTTATACCTAGTAGTCTATACCTTACTCCCCAAAATTTGTTTTGTTAAATTTATTTCTATCATTCTTTTTGATGGTATTTTCAATGCAGTGTTTTCTTAATTTTATTTTCAGATTGCTTATTGCAAGTGTTAGTATACAGTTGATTTTTATATTTTTATCTCATATCCTACAACCATGCTGTTCTCATTTAATAGTTCTAATAGTATTTTAGTGCATTGCTTAGGATTTCCTATATATAATATCATGTCATCTGGAATAGAAACAGTTTTGCTTCATCTTTTCCAGTCTAGCTGCTTTTATTTCATTCCCTTGCCTAGCTGCCCTGAGCTTCCCTGGTGGCTCAGACGGTAAAGAATCCACCTGCAATGCGGGAGACCTGGGTTCGATCCCTGGGTTGGGAAGAGTCCCTGGAGGAGGACATGGCAACCCACTCCAGTATTCTTGCCTGGTGAATCCCCATGGACAGAGGAGCCTGATGGGCTACAGTCCATGGGGTCACAAAGAGTGGGACATGACTGAGCAACTAAGCATAGCACAACACAGTTGCCCTGGCTGCAAACTCCAGAACAATGTTAAATGGCAGTGGTAAGGACATCTTTATCTCATTTTTGATCTTAGAGCAAAAACAGTCTTTCACCGTGAAGTTATGTTATCTCTGGGTTTTTCATAGATAATTTCTATCAAATTGAAGATTTTCCCTTCTAGTTTGTTGAGTGTTTTTTTTTAACCATGATAGGGTGTTATATTTTGTCAGATGTCTTTTCTGAGTCTGTCGCAGTGATCATGTGGTTTTTGTCCTTTATGCTACTGATATATGGTATATTGCATTAATCAGTGTTGCCTTTCTGGAATAAATTCTACTTGATATTGATGTATAATCCATTTTAGATATTGCTGAATTTGGTTTGCTAGTATTTTGAGAATTTTTCTGTCTGTAGATATTGGTCTTTAATTTTTTTTTGATGTTTCTCAGTGGTTCGAGAACTAGGTGATACTGGTCTCATAAAATGAGTTGGGAAGTGATCTTTCCTTTCCCATTTTTGGGAAGGAGATTGTGAAGGATTGGTGTTAATTCTTTAAATGTTTGGTGATAGTGAATCCATCTGGTCCTGACTTTTCATTTTTTAATTTCTGTAAGGTTAACATTAATGTCCCCTCTTTCATTGCTGACTTTATTTTAGTAATATGACTCTTACCTCTTTTTTCTTGGCCAGTCTAGCTAAAGATTTGTTAATTTTGTTGATCTTTTCAAAGAATGAACTTACAGTTTGTTTGTTTCTCTCTTTCTATTTCATTTATTTCCACTTTAGTCTTTGTTATTTCTTTCTACTTGGTTTGGGTTTAATTTGATTTTCTAGTCTCTTAAAGTATAAGGATGATTAAGGGTTTGAGATCTTTTTTAAAACAGATGTTGCATTTGAGAACAGTTCACAGGAAAATTGAGAGGAAGGTACAGAAACACCCCCTATACTCCCTGCCTCCTTACGTGTGTGTGTGCTCAGCCACTTCCTGTCCCAGTTCTTCTGCGACCCTTTGGACTGTAACCCACCAGGCTTCTCTGTCCATGGGTTTTAGCCTCCTGCATTAATTAATGTGTTTCACCAGGGTGATACATTTCTACAACTGATGAACCTATATTGACACATTACTACCCAAAGTCCAAAGTTTACATTAGGGTTCACTCTTGGTATTGTACATTCTATGGGTGTGGACAAATATATAATGATGTGTATCTGCTATTATAGTATAATACATAGTATTTCACTGCACTGAAAATCCATCTGTTATTCATCCCATCCTCTTCCCTAAACCGTGATAACCACTGATCTTTTCACTGTTTTCATATGCCTTTTTCAGGATGCCATGTAGTTGGAATCATACGGTATGTAGCCTTAGTTTCTATATTCCTTTTACAATTAGATAATTCATTTCTTGTGAGCACTGAATAATATCCCAGTATCTGGACATATTACAGCTTATTTTTCCATTCACCTACTGAAGGACATTTTGTTGCTTCCAGGTTTTGGCAATTATAGATAAAGCTATAGTACACAGCTATGTGCAAGTTTTTGTGTGGACATATATTTTCAGCTTATTTACGTAAATAACAGGGAGCATAATTGCTGGATCATATAGTAAGAGTATTTTTAATTTTGTGAGAAACTACCAAATTATATTTCAGAATGGCTGTACATTTTGCATTCTGACCAGCAATAAGTTCCTGTTTCTCTATATCCTTGTCGGCACTTATTGTTTTCCATTTTGGGGATTTTAGCCATTTATATTGTATTGTTTGAATTTGCAGTTCCCTAATGATGTAGATATTAAATGTCTTTTCATATGCTTATTAGCAGTCATATCTTCTTTGCTAAGATGTCATAATTGGTAATGTCTTTTGATCATTTTTTTCCCTATTGTTGAGTTTTAAATGTTCTTTCTATCTTTTGGATAACAGTTCTTTATCAGGAATATCTTTTGTAAATATTTTTACCCCAGTCTGTAGCTTGGCTTTTCATTCTCTTGACCTTTCTTGTTTTTCATTGTAGTCATTTACATCTATAAATTTCTCTAAGCAATATTTGGATTTCTTCTTTGACCTGTTGATTATTTCGGAGGGTGTGGTTTAATTTTAACATATTTATAAATTTCCCAAATGCCGTTCTTTTATTGATTCTAATTTCATTCCATTGTGATCAAAGAACATACTTTGATATCTGTTCTTTTAAATGATTAAGGCTTGTTTTATGTTCTAGCAAGCTTTATCCTGGCAAATATTCCATGTATACTTAAGAAGATGTGTATTCTGTTTAGTGGTTGTGGTAGAGTGTGATATAAATATCTAGTTGACTCATAAATTTTTGAAGTCTTCTGTTTCTTTGTTGATCTTTTACCTATTCATCGTTAAAAGTGAGCTATTAAAGTCTAAGCTATTGTTGAATTGTCTGTTTCTCCAGTTCTGTCCATTTTTGTTTTATTTTACACTCTATTGTTAGGTGCATAAATGTTCCTAATTTGTTATGTTTTTCTGATGGACTGTCCCTTTTACCATTATAAAATGTCCTTCTTTGTTTCTAGTAACAATTTGTGCCTTAAAGTTGATTTCAACTGATATCAGTGTTGCCACTTTCACTCTTTTATGTAAATTCTTAGATTACTTTCAATTTAATTTTTATTACAGCTTTGTTTTCTATTTCTGTATTTTATTGTTCTCAACTAAGCATTAATTCAAACTTCTATGTAAAGTTGAAGATAACTAATAATACCTTCAAAAACTGATTGTCAAATGTTAGGTGGCCTGTAACGCTTAAAAGGAAAAGATATTCTCTAGGGATGATAGGAATGATTCCTGGGAGAAAACTTTCCTAGAGAAACTAGCAAATAAAATTAATAGTTATTACTATTTTATAATGTTTTCTTTTAATAATATTAACAGTGATATCAGTAGCTATCACTTGCTAACAGACCCTGACTATTTGCCAGGCACTATATTGATTGTATTAGCTCTCACAGTAGATACTGTCCTTACTCTACAGTTAAGGAAGCAGACTCAGCGTATTTTCTTTAATGGAAGTGCATGGGTTTCTAGCAAGTAAGGAGCCAGGATTTTAAATTGCTGAATTTATATGAGTCACCAAGAATATGGGAATAAAAATAAATAAATAAAAAATAAATTGCTGAATTTTATGTTACTTGCAGCCAGTGAGTCAGTTATCAGGCCTTATATAGATAAGTAGTAGTTTCATGTACCATAACAATAGAGAGACTGGGAATTTGCATTAATTTGAGATAATGTTAATAAATTACATTTTTTATATGTAAACAAAGATTTTCTGTGATTTGATGCTATTGGAATCAAAGCATGTATTTTCCTTCTAGATAATACATTTACATGGACCAAGATTCAAAGTAGGGTATTTAATGAAAAGTCTTTTTACCATGTCCACCAATCACAATGCCACGTAAATGTCCTTCCTTGGCGGCAACCACTGTTATAGGTCTCTGGTGTTCCATTCCAAAGTGCTTCTCTTTTTCTTTCTTATCCTTTCTTCCCCTTCCTTCTCATTTCTCTTTCTCTCCCTGTCTCTCTCTCTCCCCCCATCCCATGCCTGCCTTCTCTTCCCCTTCCTCCCTAAACATACACACACGCGTGCACACAGTCTATAAACATTAGGGTAGAGTTAGAGGAACAAAAGGGGTAGAGGAATACTCAGCAACTGGCAGCCATGAAAACCATTCACATTCCTAGGTCTGAAGGCATAAGGCAGGGGATCTGTTAACAGAACTTGCCAAGAGCTTTGGCTGCTCAACAGGACCTGTGCTCTTAGAGAAAGGCAGGCTGCATACAACCAAGGTGCCAGGGTGGGGAAGTTTCCTTAACGCTTTTACCACACTCTGATTTCCTAGCCATTCCACTCATTGTTTGAACACATGAGAAGGAAACGGGCAAGGTTACCTGGAGGATGCAGTTTGTTTGGTCAGCTTCCCAATACACAAAGCAGGGTGGAGAAAGAGGAGGAGGAGACTTGGAGAGGCAAACAGAACATGGAGCGCATGGTGACATGCAGCACAGCAGGTAGTAGACTATACATCGTGTTCTCTGCTTGCCTTTCTTTCTTAGCAACATATGGTAGATACTAGTGTATTAAGAGCTTTCATATTAGTGTGCAGAGAGCTTTCTTTCTCTTTGTAGCTGTATAGTATTGTGACATAGATGTATGATTATATCACCAGGCTCCTAACAATGGACATATAGACTTTGTTATATAATCTTTTACTACTACAAAGAGTGCTGTTATAAACAGCTATGTAAAATAATTTTACATGTGCAAATATGTCTGTAAGATAAGTGACTAGAGTGGAATAGCTGTAAGTCAGCGTATGTGCAGTTATAACATTAATACATACCATCAAACTGGCTTTTGTAGAGATTATGTCTGTTTAATCTTCCCAACAGTGTATTGGAGTGCCTGCTTTTTCATTGCCTTTGGCAACTTGCTGCTATCAATACAGAACTAATTATATCTGCTGCCTTAGCATTTATCAAAACTCAGCAGAATGTTCACTCAGGTACTTTTTTAATGATGAAATTTTATTTGCTGAGAAAGAATATATCATAAATACATATGAGGGATAATGACTAATAAACTGTCATTCATTTACCTATCCCTCAGGTTTAGAAATAAAATACCCTGGTGATCTCAACTTTTTATCATTACGGACTGTTTTGTCTATAAGAATTTTTTTGTCTTATACATAATATAGATATGATAATACAGTTGCCCCTTGGTATCCATAGGAGGTTGGTTCCAGGACCCCTGCAGAAACCAAAATCCATGGATGCTCAAGTCCCTTTTTAAAAAATGGCATAGTAGTTACATATAATTGATGTACATTGTACTATATTCTTTAAATCATCTCTAGATTACTCAAAATGTCTAATACAAAGTAAATGGTAAGTAATTAGTTGCCATTGTGCAGCAAATTTGAGTTCTGATTTGGGGAACTCTGGAATTTTTTGCCCCAGATATTTTCCATGTGCAGATGGTTGAATACACAGATGCAGAATCCTTGGATATGGAGGACCAACTCTAGAATGAAAATACAGTTACACCAGCTTTTTAAAAAAATTGATTTGTTGTTAATTTAGGACAATTTTTGATTTACAGAAAAGTTGCAAAGGTAGTATGGAGAGCTTGCATATATACCATATGTAGTTTTCCTCTGTTATTAACACTGTGTATTATGGTACATTTGTTATTCAGTTCAGTTCAGTCTCTCAGTTGTGTCCAACTCTTTGTGACGCCATGAATCGCAGCACGCCAGGCCTCCCTGTCCATCACCAACTCCTGGAGTCTACTCAAACTCATGTTCATAGAGTCAGTGATGCCATCCAGCCATCTCATCCTCTGTCATCCCCTTCTCCTCCTGCCCCCAACGCCTCCCAGCATCAGGGTCTTTTCCAGTGAGTCAACTCTTCATCAGGTGGCCAAAGTACTGGAGTTTCAGCTTCAGCATCAGTCCTTCCAGTGAACACCCAGGACTGATCTCCTTTAGGATGGACTGGTTGGACCTTGCAGTCCAAGGGACTCTCAACACCACAGTTCAAAAGCATCGATTGTTCGGCGCTCAGCTTTCTTCACAGTCCAACTCTCACATCCATACATGACCACTGGAAAAACCATAGCCTTGACTAGACGGACGTTTGTTGGCAAAGTAATGTCTCTGCTTTTTAATATGCTATCTAATTGGTCATAACTTTCCTTCCAAGGAGTAAGCATCTTTTAATTTCATGGCTGCAATCACCATCTGCAGTGATTTTATTAGGTTGGTGCAAACGTAATTTTGGTTTAAAACTGTGAATTTTAAATCATTATAACTAGATTCAAACACATCTTTATTAATCAGAATAGGAGCCATTACAATCAACACATTTTTGCCAGTAAGAAACATTTATTTCTGTAGTGTCCAACCACTGAGCTGGTTGTCACTGGCTATCGTTATGTAAAATCCACTTTTCATCACATGTTACAACCTAATTGAGAAAAGGCTTGTTGTTGTTGCATAGAATATGAGAAGATGACTCTTCAAAACAGTTTTTTTTTTAAATTTTCAGTCAGCTCATGAGGCACCCATTTACTGAGCTTTTTCACCTTTCCAGTTTGCTTCAAATACCAAATGACTGTAGAATGGTCAACATTGAGTTCTTCAGCAACTTCTCATGTAGTTTTCAGAGGCTCAGCTTCAGTGATGCTCTCAGTTGGTCATTGTCAGCTTCTGATGGCTGGCCACTATACTCTTCATCTTCAAGGCTCTCGATCTCTCTTTGTGAACCACCACTGCACTGTACATTCATTAGCAGTTCCTGGGCCAAATGTATTGATGTTGTGAGTGGTCTCTGCTGCTTTACAACCCATTTTGAACTCAAATAAGAAAATCGCTTGAATTTGCTTTTTGTCTAACATTATTTCCATAGTCCAAAATAAATATACACAGCAAGTAATAAGTCATTAGCAAGAAAAACAAAGTGAGATATGCACATTAAAGTGATGTATAATATAACCACATTTATATAAGAATGGATTCTAATATCAAATGGCAAAGTTCTACAGTGCAAAACTGCAATTACTTTTGCACCAACCTAATATAATTAATGCACCAATACTGCTATTATTATTAACTGAAGCCCATACTTTATTCAGGTTTTCTTAATTTTTCCCTAATGTCTGTATTCTGTTCCAGGATCCTGTTCAGGATATTACATTACATTTAATCATGTCTCCTTAATGCTCCTCTTGACTGTAACAGTTTCTCTGACTTTCCTTGTTTTTGGTGACCTTGATAGTTTTGAGGAATACTGATTACATGTTTTATATAACATCTCAGTCAGGATCTATCTCATGTTTTTTCCATCATCTACTGGGGTTATGAGTTTTAGGGTACAAGACCACAGAGATGAAGTACCATTTTCATCATGTTGCCGGCTATCAGTTACCTATCACCTGTGATAGTGACCTTGATCATCTCAATAAGGTTGGGTTTGTCAGGTGTATTCACTGAAAAGTTACTCTTTTTCTCCCCTCTCATACCACGTTTTTTTTTTTTTTAATGTTGTTGCATTTGCTTATCTTTTTTCATCCTTTTATTTTCAACTCTTCTGAATTCTTTTTTACACTTACTGTGATATTCATATAGTTGGATTTTTACTACCAAATTTAATGCATTCTATTTCTCCTTTTCCCCTTTAGTTGATCATCATCTGGATTGAAATGGCTTTTCCTCTCATACTAAATTTTCCCCTGTACTTGTTACTAAGTTTTATATCTTACTTCCCTTTTAAGTGACTGTCTTTGAAAAGTCTTAGCTTTGTCTCTTCAAATATTGCTTCTCCCCCATTCTCTCTGTTCTCATATTCTAGAACTCTGATGAGAGTTCTGTTAGACATTTTATTTTTCATGTCTCTTCTGTGTTTTTCATCTTTTCGTCTCTGCTGTAGCATTATAATTTCTTCGTAACAGTTACCCTTTTCTCAGATTCTTTCTTGAGCAGTGTCTGATCAGGCGGAGGTGAGGTTCCCACCATAAGTTCTAATTGTTTCTTAAATGTGCCTGATCATTTTTTTAATAGTCTCTCGCTTCTTGTTCATTTAGAATTATTTGTTGTTTTTTTTTTAATGATCAGATTGATAGTTCCATTATTTAGCCTTTGGTAGCTTGATTTGTTTTCTTCTGGCTCTTGCCCATGATACTTTATTTCTCTTAAGAGGGAACTGTATTTATATTTGTAGGCTATGCATATCCTGAAGGTGAAGGAACTCTAGACTGATTGCATTTGCTGTTGGTAGATGCCGAGGGATGTTGCTAATATGGGATCACTTTAATACGAGTTTGGGTTTTCTCCCATAGCACAGACAGATTTCTAACCTGAAATCAGCATGCTAATTGACTATGTTTACAGATTCTTAGAAGAAACTCTCCTCTTTATTGTACTTTCCACCTTTTGAAAATAAGACAAAGTTTTCTTTGTTGGCTCATTTTATTGTCCTGTGGATTTTTTTCTAGCTTATTACCCTTTCATCCAGGGTTCATATAACCCTTTTGAGGGTTTGAGGGTAAACTCTGGCTTTGTATGGACCCAAGGCCTAGTGTGACTTGTAAAACTTGAGTATTTTACTTTTCCTTATAATTTTTCCATTGAATAAAAAGATCATCTGTTATCAAGAATTTCCCATTTGGGGGTTTTGTTATTACCCATACCAAGAATATGTCAGTAATATATGTTATCAAGAATTTCCCATTTGGGGGTTTTGTTATTACCCATACCAAGAATATGTCAGTAATATATTGCTTTATTCTTTGCATTTCTTATATACTGGTTAGATCTTATTGATGGGGTTGCTGTGATTATTTTTTTCAAGAATATTTCACAGATGTTTCTGTGTACTTATTTTACATCACAACATGAGGTACGTATGTGTACTTGTCTTTCAAAGAGGAAACGTTATAACTGACACTTCCAAAATCAAAGGATCTTAACACATTATTAACCGGGGGATTTTTATAGAACCTAATGCCTGTGGCCAACAATTTGTTATGTAAGTAAATATAGAAACGTCTCTGGTCAATAACCTTCAGGTAACAAGACATAATACATCTCTGGTCAATAATGTGTTAAGAAAGTACTGTGAGCAGCTGTATGCCAACAAATTGGATAAGCTAAAAGTAAAAATAAATTCCTAGAACCACAAACGTACAAAAAGTGAATCATGAAAAATAAAAAATGTGAACAGATGAATAAAAAGAAAGGAGATTATAAAGCTCCCAACAAAGAAAAGACCAGGACTAGATGGTTTCACTGGTGAATTCTGGCAAACACATAAAGAAGAATTAGTGCCAATCCTTCTCAAACTCTTTAAATAGGAGGGATTCCCAGACTCATTTTATGAAGCCAGCATTATCCTGATACCAAAGCCAGATACAGACACTGTAAGAAAACTACAAGCCAATATCCTTGATGAATACAGATGTAAAAATTCACAACAAAACATTAACAAACCAAATTCAACAGCATATTGAAAGATCCTACACCATGACCAAGTGGGATTTATCCCTGAGGTGTAAGGATGTTTCAGTATCTGCATATCAATCATTGTGGGTATACCACATTAATAGAATGAAAGATAAAATCTTAGTATCTCAATGAATGCAGAAAAGTATTTGACAGAATCCAACATCCTTTCATGATAAAAACTCCCAACAAATTGGGTATAGAAGGGTGTACCTCAACATAATAAAAGCTGTATTTGACAAACCCACAGCTAATATCATACGCAACATACCCACTAAGGTAAGGAGCAAGACAGGGGTGTCTGTTCTTACCACTCCTGTGTAACATAATACTAGAAGTTCTACCCAGAACAGTTAGTCAAGAAAAAGAAATAAAAGACATCTGAATTGAAAAGCCGACTTGTCGCAGCTGCCGAAGCCCGTGCACCACAAGAGCAGCCACTGCAGTGGGAGGCCTGTGTGCTGCCGCGGGAGAGCAGCCCCCACTCGCCGCAGCTAGAGGAACACCCGCAGCAGTGAAGACCCAGCACAGCCAAAGAGAGTTTAAATTAAAAAAAAAAAATCTCCATCTCAAAAAATAAGACACAAGTGAGTGGAAAGCTATCTCTTGTTCATGGATTGGAACAATTAACACTGTTAGAATGTCCATGCTACCCAAAGCCATCTATATTGTCAGTGTAATCCCTTCAGGTTCAAGGGCATTTTTCACAAAAGTAGAGAAATTAATCCTAAAACTGTATGGAAATACAAAAGATCCTAAATAGCCAAAGCAGTCCTGAGAAAGAAGAACAGAGCAGGTGGCATCATATTTACTGATTTAAACTTTATTACAAAGCTATTGTAAAGCAACATGGTACCTCAAAATGGATTAGAGATTCAGTTTCTTTTTTTTGTCTTCACTGCCTCTTCACTGTGGCATGTGGGCTTATTTGCTCCATGGCATGTAGGATCTTAGTTCCCCAACCAGGGATCAAACCCATGTCCCCTGCATTGGAAGATGGATTCTTAACCTCTGGACCACCAGGGAAGTCCCTAGAGGTTTAAATTTAAGACCCAAAAGTGTGAAAGTTTGAGAATAAAACATCAGAAAGTTTCCTTGACATTGGTCTTGGCAATTATTTTTTTGAATAATTCGATATCCATTATAATTATTTTTTGGATAATTATTTTTTGGATTTTTTTCTTCATAAGCAACAGAAACAAAAATAAACAGATTGGACTATATCAAACTAACATATTTCTCCACAGCAAAAAGAAACAGCAAAATAAAAAGATAAACCATGGAATGAGAAAATATTTGTAAATCATCCTAAAGCCTCTATCTGATAGGGGATTACTATCCAAAATATATAAGAAATTCATAGAACTCAATGTATGTATGTGTGCATGGGTAGTCATGTCTGACTCTTTGCAACCCTTTGGACTATAGTCCACCAGGTTCCTCTGTCCATGAGGTTTTTCAGGCAAGAATGCTGGATTGGATTGCTGCTTCCTCCTTCAGGGGATATTCCCAACCCAGGGACTGAACCCGCATTTCATACATTACAGGCAGATTCTTTACCCTCTGAGCCATCAGGGAAGCCCCCATACAACTCAACATCCAAAAACAAAGCCCACACACAATCTGATGTAAAAATGGATGAAGATCTTGAAAATTTTCCATATAAGACGTACAAATTGTCAGCTGATGTATGAAAAGATACTCAGCATCACTCAGGGAAATGAAATGAAAAAAACCCAGTGAGATGTTGCTTCATGCCTGTGAGAATGACTGTTGACAAAAAGACAACAAATGTTAACAAGGTTGTGGAGAAAAGGATAGTGTGTGCACTGTTTGTGGGAATATAAATTGGGACAGCCAGTATGGAAAGCTATGGAGATTACTAAAAACATATATTCTTTTAACTATCGTGTGATCCAGCAGTCCCACTTCTGAGTATGTATCTGAAGGAATGAAATCACTGTCTGGGAAGATAACCTACACCCGCGCCCCACCCCCACCCCCGTTCACTGCAGCGTTCTTCACAATAGCCAAGATACGGAAACAGCCTAAAGGTCCATCGACAGATGATGAAGAAAACGTGTATGTATATGCAGTAGAATATTCAGCCATTTGGAAAAAAAGGAAATGCTGCTTTTGCAACAACATGGCTGGATCTTAAGGTCATTGTGTTAAGCAAAATAAGTCAGAGAAAGAAAATACTATATGTTCTCACTCAGATGTGGACTCTAAAATACCCAAATTCAAATAGAATCGTTGGGACTGGTGGTTGGGAAATAATGGGAGATATGGTCAAGGGGTACAAACTTCCATTTAAAAGCTGAATCAGTTCTAAGGATCAGTGTATGGTATGGTGACATAATTAACACTGTATTATATAAATGAAGGTTAAGAGAGTAGATCATAAGTGTTACCACCACAAAAATGTTAATTATGGAAGAGGATTGAAGTTTTAACTAACATTATTGTGGTAATCATTTCTCAGTATATATTATCAAACTATTGCATTCTAAACCTTCAACTTGTATATGTTATGTTTCAGTAATATCTCAATAAAGCTGGAAAAAATGTGTAGTTGTCTTTTTTTTTTTATGATAAGACTGATCAGTGGACACAGGTGTTATCACCTGATCCATCCAATAGTGTTCCCTGTCAGCTTCCACCTACTGGTTTTAGCATTGACTGATAATTTTTTCACTCACTATTCCAGATCTATTATTTCATTAGATGGTACAGAAGGATGATATTGTAATTCTCCATTTTTGTGTGTTTGTTAGCTTAGAATACTTATTAAAGATGAACTGAGAAAGGGTTGCTAAGTCAGAGTGTGAGCTGCACATATACTTTTGCTGGATATTACCAAATTCCCCTCCATAGGTACTATACCATTTTACATGTACCAGCAATGTATGAGTCTACCTGTTCGCCTGTAGCTTTGCCAATAGGTTGGCTAATGTTTTAGTTTGTCAGTATAATCTATTCGATAAGAAAAGCTTTTATTTCAGTTTTAACTTAACATTTCTTTATGAATGAGGTGGCTAAACCATTGGAAAGCCAAAAAGAATGTTGTTTGAAACAGGGTACTAAATATGCATTAAATATATTTTCCCCAAATTTAAAGAAGTTTTTCATGGCTTCAATTTAATGAGAATTTTACATTTTTAATGTTTTTCTAAGCTATCAGTTACTCTCTAAGAATAGTCTGTACTGTTTCCTCTAATTCCACAGCCCTCTATTAATAAATCCAAGCCATTTACACCTGACTGCTCTCATAAAATATATTGTTGTCTTATTTCATTACTTGAAAAGCAGTTTAGACTTAAGAATTCAAGTACTTTCTTAATATAATTAAGAGTTTCTAGTAATATTTACACTTGGCCACTAGAGAAGTGCTTATTTTTACTTTGCTTTATATCTAAACTCCTATCAAAATGACAGAATTTAAAAACCGAAATCCTACTCCATAATGATTCAGGCTTTGAGTACCTTCTGGTGTTAAAGTTTGTAGTTCGCTATCTCATTATATCTTCTTTGGCCCTCATTCATATACCCTCTTATGAAGCAGATGACTAGTCTACCTTCAAAGTAAGGATTTCTTGTATTTATTGCTGGATCACTTCTAGTCTTGTTCCCTAAGATTTAAATATAAATTTATTTTAATAAGTATCTTCCAACAGGCTAAACCTTTTTGGGTGTACACTATGTATAAATACAGGTAACTGAATTATAGGTCCAAAACACAATTATAGAATCTTAAAATTTTTTTGACATAATTACTAATTACAGCGTAGTGTCTTCTCTTTCTCCATTCCCAGATTTCTTGGCTCCATGAATTTGCCTCTTCCTCCTTGTCCTAGACCTTTAGGCAAAAAAGATCTGTCCTTTATTTCTTACCTAAGATTTTCCTGAAACAGTCTATTTTTATACCAGAACCTTATTCCATAAATTTTTCCTCAAACATCCATCTTGGATTATACCTCTATTTCCAGAGTTCTATTATACTTAGTATGCCATTTTTGAAAGAACCTAATACCTGACATTATTACAGTGTAACATTATGTCCTGTATTGAGTTTTATATGCATTAATTTTTCAGAAAAACTCTGAAGTAGATATTATTTTCATTATCATTACATATGTAGACATTGAGGTCCAGAGATAGCATTTTGTCATAATTCACACTGTAGGCCCTACTGAATCCTCACATACCTTGTTATTTTGCCTCCTAAGGAGCCTACTGTGAGTTTCTCATATAAAGGGGAAAAGAAAACAGTAATGTCAGGTTGACTTTCCTTGGGGTATGGTTACCTGAATTTTATGATAACCTTTTGTTATTCTCTAGAAGTTTTTCTTATTAATAAAACTATATTCCCATCATGGAAAAATTTTTAAATATAGGTGTGTTTAAAGAAGAAAAAAGAATATGTAATAACAGTTCCTTGGCATATATGTAGTGTGTGCATAATTAATATGCCATCTGTTTTTATGTATTAATGATAATTGGTAGTGGTCTTTCTTTTATCATGACTTAACTTTTTCACTTTTAAGTTTGAAATTCAAAGAATAATCCTTCAGGCATGGTTTCTCCTAAAAGCAGACAAAACATTTTTTCTCTAATAAGGTTTAATATTTCTTTATCATTTTTAACTCATCTCTCTTTTATATTAAGCTGATTTAATATAGAGAGAAAGATTGATGCTTTCTCTCTTTTTTTATACTTACTTTGGATATAAAATCTTGTGGATTCTAGTCTGGCTTATTCTGACTTTAAATATTCTTAGTTTTCCTAAAAGATCATGTTCATTTTAGCATGTCTCTCACCAGAGACTCCCACCTACTGTGTCATGTTTTCGAAGATCCAACCAACTTTCTATCAGTAACTCTTGATAGCAACTAGCTGTTTAAAAAATATATAAGCCCTTTGAATAAAATCTTTTATCTCTAGTTAGAAGGTCTTTTAGCATAGACTTTTCAGATCAAAGACTTCAAGGTCAAGATGCACTTCTGTTGATTAGTACATACATACATACATACAAAACTCCTTGTATCCTTACTCTCTCTATAATCTTAAAATTTTGTTGACATGTATCTGTATAGTTTGTATGATACTATCTTAAATTTGTCAGTTTTCTATAAAGTTTTCCAGTTGTTTAATGAGTATTTATTGTTTGTCCCTAACTAGATTGTAGCTCCTTGGAGGCAGAGGCTAGTGTATTAAATTTTGTTTACATTTTAATGCATAGTGAAATTCTTTGTGTACAATAGGTGCTTAATAAGTACTTAGTAGTTGACTTTATAGCCCTCATATATTCTATGGGCTATTCTATTCTAATGAGGAAGAATTTAAGCTTTCCCTTGGCACAAACTATGTACTCCGAACTACTTCGATGGTCTTTAGTTACTTTTCTTAGTCATACACTATATATATTCACACACACATATATATATACACACACACACTGAGACCATGGTACTCATCTCCTTTGACTCTGAATCTTTTATTCAGTGTTGCTTATTTTGAGGGATTTGGGGTCAATTATTATTAGTTAAAAAAAAAATTATTATTAGTTTGGTTCAATAAATAATTGTCCAAAACATACCCTTCTGTTTATAATCTAATGACTAACTTTTTGTTATTAGGCAAAGTAACGTACAGCCTGAGTTTGCAGGATGTTTGTTTTTACATTAAAAAAATAGTAACATCTCACCCTACAAGCAGAGCAATTAAAGATGAAACTTACATAAGCTTGTCTGAGGCTCAGATCTAGCCTCTGGCGTGTTAGTGTTGGAAACAGATGAACGCTAGAGAAAGAGTTAAAGCTCTTTACTATTCCATCAAAATTCCCACGTATTTTTAACTCTTAGTTGAATTGGTGGTTGTGATGCTGTTTCTTAACAATGGATAGAGTCAAACCCTTGCCACAGAGTGCTGCAGCTAGCTCCTGTGCCGCTACATTCTAAGGCCCTGTAGAACCGGCCACACAGTGCCCCGATGTACTGCCAAGTACCATGTGCTGAAGATAGCTGGCGCTTAGAGAGTCCCTGAGAGTAGTACCAGTCATCATTAAAGAGCATTTTTTAAGCACCTATCTGTACATGGTTCTATCCTAGGCACTGTACAAAACGAGTTAAACAGACATGGCCCCTGCCCCCTGGGAGTTTTCAATCTAAGATGATGCTGACATGGACAGACATAAAGGATACTGAGACAACTGAACAAACACTGAACAAGAACATAAAGTACTAACATTATGCACAAGCAAAGGGGTAAGTGCATTTTGTGGGATAGTGTGTAAAGGAAGCTTTGTGAAACATGAACAGGGTGGGGTAGAGCAGTTAGTCCACTTATTTCAGGTTAGGGTAGTTTCCATTGGGAAGTTGGATTTTCATACGGATTTAATCAGAGTACGGGCAGTACATTCCAGAAATAGTGTGCAAGGAAAGAAGTTTAGAACTATATTATTAAGACTCTTGGTGGCCTCCAAAATCTGCAATTCTGGATACTTCTGAACCTGAAAGTGGGGTTGATCATTTGGCTTAGCGCTGGCATTTGAGTTGGATCTGAATCAACTCTAATTCTCTGCAATCTCTCTTATAAATTTGGCTACTTAATAGAAACCTTGGAGTTCATGGAAGCTGTTACCTTCTCAGGAGCTTATAAAAGGTTACCTTGTGAAGTGTTAAATTATGTTTTGTGTTAGGAACTTTAGCACTCTGGCAGCATTTAGAAATTATTTTTCAAGAATTGGTCAGAGATGTTTTTGAGGATACCTTTCTTCCTCAAGAAAGGGCCTGGGAATTCTGGGTATGACTATAAACAGTGCCGGGAGATTTTGAACACTAAGTATTACCTGTCCTTCAGTCATTAATTCATAAATTTAATAACCTTGCATACATAGACTTGAATTTAAATCACAACACAACAATTACAATATATCTACTTTTGCAGTGTCTGCCAGATAAAACTGATTACTTCTTTTCAGTAGACTTAGACTTAGGAGTTTCCCCAATAGTTTTCAGCTCACTGTTTGATGTCACTCAAATCTGAAATGTGAAAATCTGAACTTACCCAAAACATTAGGTATAGTTATTTTCTTTACAAAAGCTTTATAGAAAAGAATTTCCAATAGATTTTCTTTTAATTCCATGTTTCCCTAGCGACCTTTTATTCAACAATTAAATTGCTGAATTTTCAAAACTTATATTTATACATAGCTTCTCCAATTGCCATTCATTGTATAAATACAGCACTGTTGGGAACATAAGTGATGAAGCCAACTGAGGTATTAAAAATTCATTAATGCCTTCTTAAAATACTAAAACTTTTTTATGCCCTTACATATTTAACTTGTGATTTACATTTAATCATCCTTCTTCCTCTCCATTAGAATTAAGGTTTTCAAGGGCAAGAGTCGGCTTTCCTCATTTCCTGCAACTGTTTGCACTGTAATCTTAACAATGAGAAGAATCTAGTGACTGTTACAGTTTTCCTTTTATGACCTGAAGTCATGGCATAGTAACACATGATAAGCTTCCTAATAAGAAAAGTATTATTGAGGGACTGCATCCGGAGGATTTTGGTGATTATTCTTATGCATCAAATAAGATATTCCTAGATAATCTTTAGCTGTCAGAAAGACCTCACAGTTTATATTTCTTTGGTAATGTTTACCACTAGGCGTTTTTATTCTCCTTTAAAATACTAAACTAATCTTGGACTAGTCTGTCTGGAAGAGACTTGAGAGGTTTAGGCAAAAAAAAACTTAAGACAAAAGCCTAGACAGAATTTTGTCAGAAAAACTGGAAATAGGAATTATAAAATGCAGCTAGTGTCTTCATTTAATCCAGCATATCTATTGCATATGACACAAGGGATGAGTAAAGAATTTCCAGAGGTATGAGTGTTTGTTTAGTTTGTACAGAAAGAATTCATATCTAATGATTTAGAAGAAAATTGAAAACCGAGCTTATTGTGTTGAAACCTTCTGAGATATTTAAAGGAAAGAATTCAAACATCTCTATATTGTCCATGTTCGTAGCAGATAAAATTGGTAGTGGTGGATTACTTTTTAGGAACTATGTTTTCATCTAAATGACCTAATACTTTGCTCCATCAGTAGATCTTTCCAAGCACCCTTTTTGAAAAGATAGGGTGTGGGAGGAGGTCAGTTGGAAGCAGGTAAAATACCTTCTCTTCTAATACATTCTGATTCTATGTAGAAAATAGTCTCATTACTTGGGCTTCATACAAAATAATGAAAAAGGAAGACCTAGAGATTTTTGTACCATAGTTTAAAATAAGTACCTCAGTAGAAAGTTAAGCAAATTTTTGAGAATCATAGGAATTTGGGATTCATCAATAAGCAAAATAAAAAGGTTACTTTCACTTTGGATCTAGTGTTCTAGTTCAGGAGCCAGAACACTTTTTCTGTTTAAAAAAAAAAAGTAAATACCACTGACCCTTGAACAGTATACGGGGAAGGGTTGCCAACCCTCTGTGTGGTTGAACGTCCACATATATATAAACTTATAGTCCTCTATCTACAGCTCCTCCATATCCCTCCGAATCCATGGAGTCAACCAATAGAGGGTTATACAGAACTGTTTGCTGTTGAAAAAAATCTTAGTATCAGTGGATCCATGCAGTTCAAACTCGTGTTGTTCAAGAGTCAACTAACTGTATTGTAGGCTTTGCATGTCACCATGTTGCAATAAAACATTATTTACAAAAACAGCAAGGCGGATTCAGCCCATGGGCCATAGTTCCTCAACCCCTATTCTAGTAGGTAGAAACAATTAATAAGGAAATTAGAGTATGTTAAGTGATAGATGCTTTGGGAGAAAGAAAAGTAGAGCTGAGTAATCGAATATGGAGTATGAAGAAGTAGAAGTTGATGGGATGGGCCTCACTGAGGTCAAGAAAAAAACAGGAACCAGGAAAGGAGACTGAAAAGTTAGTGACTGGTAAAACAGAAAGTAAACCAAGAGATGGTGATGTCCTGGAGATGCCATGAAGAACCATATATGGGGAAAAGGGAACATCTGCCGGATGTTGGTGGTAGGCCAAATAAGAGGAAGGCTGAGATTAGACCACTGGATTTAGCTGTGCGTAGCTTGTCCGTAACCTTGAGGAGCAGTTTGGATGGAGTGAGTTCAAGAGAGAATTGAAGGAGAAAAAATGGGAACTGAAAAGTCTTTTGAGTAACTTGTTGTAAAGGGAGCAAATAAATGGAGCAATGGGAAGAAAGGATCAAGAAAAGAGGTGTGTGTTTGTTTTTTAAGTAAAAGAAATAATGACATGTTTGATGACAATAATCCAATAAAGGGTAGGGGAGAAATGCTGTAGGAAGGGAGGAGTGAATTGCTGGAGCCATGTCTTTGAGTTGGTGAGGGGATGGGATCTAGAGTGAAGGGACTGACTTCAGAAAGGATAGTTGTGATGGTGGTAGGTGGAAATGTGCTGTAAAGAGACTGTAGTTGTTCTCTTGTGGTTTCAATTTTCTGATTAAAGAATTATCAGTAGAGAATATGAAAGCTGAAGTTTTGAAGTTTTATGTATACCCATTGGCTTTAACTTTTGGTACTAGCATTTCAGGGATCTTTGAAGACTCACTAAAATTTTTTTTATTGTGCCTCTGAGTGACGAACTTAACCCAGCAAATTTGTGTGTTTTAAGGGTTAAACCCTACATTATGAGACTGATTAATGATACATGTAATATGTCACACAGTGCCTGCTGTCATGTAGAATGTAGAGTCAATATGCACTGCCCTAGGCTTACTTTTTCTCTTTGGTCCCAAAAGATAACTTGTCATGATTTTAAATGTTATGTAAGTTAGACTTTGACAATAGTAAGTTTACATGCTGAGTTTAAATCATAGATCCCTTTGACATCTCTCCTAGTGTCCTTTCTTCTTTACAGTATGGTCTCTCTGTATACAGTGATGAGTGATATTACTGGCTCCAGAAATCAGGAACTATAAATTAGAGCTCCATAGATGGATACTTGTTCTTGTAGTGATTTTATCATCATATTGCTATGTGAATTTCTTTGTACACTGAAAAATATATTGGCTTTGTATACAGCATTCTCTTAGAGATTGCAAGCCCTCAGGGGTAGATACAGCTCTTAAACATTTCTGAGAAAATGTCTTAAGTACATTGTACATAGAGAGCATTCAACAAATATGATGATTACTAAGTCAAGATTTTTATGATATCTTAGTTAAACTTAGATATTCAGTTCTTTAGGCCTTGCTCTAAATCAGTTCTGAGGCTTTTCTGCTATTCTAGGAGTTCTGGAGCTAAATTACATCAGGCTTAATGGCAGTTATTAGACTTCCTCCAAGTGTAGTTATTCCAGATAACTACCAGAGGAGGTAGTAACCAAAGTTCGCTTAGTAAACACATAATAATAGAAGTATAATTGGCACATCCAGCTGTTAGAATGCCACAAAAACTGCTGGCATGATCATTAAAAGTTGTTTGTTAGAGAATAACACTCAACTAAATTGGATATCAAAGTAAGATAGACTTGTGTAACTACAGGAAAATAGCCTTGGTTACCTTCACACACTATCAAGGAAGTAGTAAGTGAAGTCAAAAAAGTGACCCTCTGACCAAGTGCTGTAGAATCTAACTGTGCCCAGGAACTGTTTATGGAGAGCAGGTAGAAATGCTATGTCATTCTATAGTCTTCAGTGTCACTAAGAGAAACAAGAGAACTCTTCCTTTATAAAAAGCAGCTGTGTTTGAGGCTTTAATCTTAGGGTTACTAGGTTTACTATTAAAGATAAAAATTTGAAGAGGTATTTCCTAGGGTTTAGGAAGTGAAACAGCTATTCATGCAAATGACTGAGAAATTCCAAATCTATTAAATCTAGGTTATAACTGTTATAATAAAAGTTTTTTCTAAAGCATCGGTGCATTCAACTTCATAAAAATATTTTGTATCTGAGGACACTGAACAGGACTTTTAAAAATCTGTCTTATGTTGAAACTCTGTTTTCTTTATATTATAGGTCCAGTTGTTTACGTCTTGGATCTTGCAGATAGACTGATCTCAAAAGCCTGTCCATTTGCTGCAGCAGGAATCATGGTTGGCTCCATCTATTGGACAGCTGTGACTTACGGAGCGGTGACAGTGATGCAGGTCCTCTTTTATTCTATCAGATGATGTTACTTTTGATATGAAGATCTATTAAATAGATTTCTGTTAGGAGTTTTAAAAATTATTATTTTGACCAAGTAATAATATTCTTATTGGTTAAAAATAAGAAAATATATAAAAAGCTCTCTAGGGGAAAGTCTTCTTACTCCTGTCCTTCACTTGCCCAGGTTCCCCTCTCCCCAGGTAGCCACTGCCTAACCCAACCCTTCTTCCAGACTTTATTTGTGCATATGTAAGAAAAAATATGTTCTCCCACACACACTATTCTTTTCCTCGCAAAAGAAAACATTAGAGCTGAATCCCAGTGAATTTTACAGATCTTTTCACAAAGTATGGAGAAATCTGAATAGCATTGTTTGTATAGAATTTCAGCAGTTCAACAGCCAGTCTCTTGTTGATCAGTCACTTAGTTACTTCTTGTTTTTTGCTATTACAAAACAAAGCTACAGTCATTGTTGATAGAAATTATAGACTTAAATTTCAAGATTTACTTAGTCCCAAGCCCTTGACTCTTCTCTCTTTATACCTTTTCCTTAAAGATTTCTACCTATCTGAACCATGAGTTTTGTGTTCAGATTTGTCTTTCATCTTAATATTTTCATAAAATCAGTCCTATAACAGCAGCATGGCCTTTCTCCTTAAATGACTTCTTGTGACTTCACACTTACTATTGAAATCAAACTTGTCTTTTCCTCAGTTTGAAGTCTAAATTTATTCCCTGTTATATTTCCTATGTCTTTGATTCCTACAGTTATTTTCCCATCTGCTCAATAAATAGCCTACATTCTTAGGATTACCTTTATTTTTAACTCTTTCTGTTTCATAGCCCTATATTCAGTCCACTGACCAAGTCCAGGCAATTTCCATTTTGATATGTCTTAACATCTATGGCTTTCTTTCCACTGTCTTTAATGCCTGACTTACTGTCAGTTCCCCCACCCCACCCCCATCATACCTGGATGGCTAACGGAGCCTCTTGATTGTTTTAACTTCATTCTTTTTGTCAATCCAACCTTCTAAATGAATCTTCCTAAAATAATACCTTTCAATATCTTTCCTCAAACTTAATATCACCTCTAACTTAAGTGATCAAATGATTGTTTCATAACTAATTCCGTAAGATATAACTTGCCTTTCTTTAATATAAATTAAAGAGTATGTGAAAGAAAAAGGGATCAAGGGATTATCTGTAGTATTCTAGAAACTGCACGTAACCTATCTTTGCCTGGTCAAGAGTGAGCAGCCCTTCTGGTTGCTCCATTAATAATCATGATGAGATGGGATTTGCAATGCTTCTTTACAAAATGTTGATGACACCTCAGAAATCTGGATATAGTCACTGGAATGAATCACAAATCATTTGTCACAGGATAGTGGATAAAGATTGAGACTCACTGACTTGAAAAAGATTTCATTTCTTTAACGTGATTTGTTATGCAGTGTTCTCCACAATCTTAACTTTGTTCTACTTTGAGGCCTATTGGGCCGCCTCCTCCAAGGCATTCTAAGTTATTTAATTTTTGCTGTATTCAGGCCTTACTCTTCCTATTAACAGTTAGTTTTCTTGAGAAAGTAGAGACTATCTGATATCTAGGTATTCCCTATATAGTATATATGCAGATATTAACTTTAAAAGCTTTCATAAATAATTATTTTTTTAATATGACCAGTTCTGCCAGGTAATAACAGCTTTGTCTGACTGATACTTGCTCTGCAATAATTTATTAAACTCCAGTAATGAGAATTAGTATATCAGTAGATCAGGGAAGTTGAGGACCATTCACTCGGACTGACAAAGGCCTGAAAACTTAGGAGATTATACATTGTTTAATGTGCAAATACATTATATAGACATATGCAGATGAGGAAGTTAAGGCCCTTTTAGACTGAGTGATTTCTCTTTAAGGCCTAACTGACTATAAGTAGGATGGCTCTCTTTTTTTGAGGAAAAATTTTTAGGCTAGCATAGTCTTAAAAAAATTATAGTAATTGACGAGACACTTCAACAACAGGAGCCAATTAAAGGATACAGTTTGTATCCCCAACAAAGGGCTATCAGCTATATTTTGGCATTTTGAAGCATATTGGTATGATTCATTCAACAAATAACACTGAGATCCATAAAATACCGAACAAATTGAAAGACTGAACAAATTGAAAGCCTTGATCCGCAGCCTCAAGGAATACAGCCTAAAGCAAAGTGTACCTAAGTGAGCAGCTGGCAAACAGTAATAAGGTTAAATAAACAAATGGGAAGAATACAAAAGACTCATTAACAATATTTTAATTTTGTAAAGGTGAAAGTTCGTTTGAAGTTATGAAAAAAGTCTTGAGCTAACTCTTGAAGAATAATTTGGACTGGTATAAGAGGAAATGATGTGAGCAAGGAGACAAAAATGAACATGTTAATGGTGACAGAAAAGAGCTAAAATGATGATAATACACAACGTATACGTGTGTGCTTGTAAAACGTGTTATACCATTCAGAAGTAACCTTCACGTGTACTGTACTTGAAAAGATTTTTTTTTAGCCCAGAGAGAGATCAGCTATGATAGTAGGTAGATACTGTTGTGCAATTTAAGAGTATTTTTAAGGCTTTTTATCTTTCATCAGAGTATTTGGTAGCAATCATGCCCCCTACTCCATCAGCAGAATTTGAGATTTTCTTTTTAACACTTAATTATTTTTTTTCTTTTGTTCTCTGACTGCTCTGAAGTTCAAATAAATCAGATCAAGGAATCAGATCATTATTTTTCCCCCCATTCATTTGCATTTATTTCTTCATGAACCAGAACCAATCCTAGGTTCAATCCCTATTCATCATAAAGACCTTGAATAGCCCCTTCAACTTAAATTTCTGTCAAAAAGAGAACATGATAGTTAACTTCCCCCCGCTCCCCGCACCTGGCTGAGCACCTTTCAAGCACTGATGCACATAATTCTTGCAATAGTCTTGTGATAAAGATACTATCAGTTATTCCTGATTTACAAATTCAGAGACCCTATATATGTCCAATACCACACAACAGGGTAGAAGCATTAGGACCGCTGTCCCTAATCTAGGGCTCCTTAAGGGAAACTTGGTTCCAAAAGCACAAACATTTTTCCTGAAACAATGGAACCTTAATATCTACCCTAGGTCCACAATGACTTCTTGTGACTTCACACTCATTATTATTGAAATCAAACTTTCTTTTCCTCAGTTTGAAGCCTAAATTTATTCCCTGTTATAATTTCCTATGTCTTTGATTCCTACAGTTATTTTCCCATCTACTCAATAAATAAGCCTACATTCTTAGGATTACCTTTATTTTTAACTCTTTCTTTTGGACTTGCTGACCAAGTGCAAGCAATTTCTATTTTGATATGTTTTAACATCTCTGGCTTCCTTTCCCACTGTCTTTAATGCCTGACCTACTGTCATTCCCCGCCCCCAGCCCCATCATGCCTGGACGGCTAGCGGAGCCTCTTGATTGTTTTAACTTCATTCTCTTTGTCAGTCCAACCAATCTGCCTCTAGTGTAGAACCCCCACAGGATTGACTGTTCTTAATTATGTTACATTTAATTATCCTTAATGCTAAGAAGACCTTTTAGTTCATCACTGTTCCATCCTACTGTTTAAAAGTAGGGTTCTATAGGAGATGCTTTAAAGAATCAGACCTTAATTAAAACTCTTAGCTTTTCACCTTTGATTAACTGCAGGCCTGGCTGACTATGGAGACTAGCCTACAGTTTCTCTAAACCTACAATTCCATAGGCCTTGATTTTATATATGGATAAGAAATTCTTAGCAAAGGCATTCTATCATTCCTGAATCTAACCTCAAAATTTAAGTCTTGAAAATAATCTCTTTTTCTATCTTAGGGCATAAAACCAGAATGTACATGATTCTACACAAGGTTTGCTGGTTTCGTTTTGACCAAAGTTAAATCAGCCCCATTGCTTAATTCAACTTTGATTTATTACCCTTGACTCTGACCTGTGGGAGCAGGTAGTATGACACTGCAGATGTTATACTATCCTAGTTCCTTAACATTTACGTTTGTACACTTGTTTGATTTGATTGTCTGTCACCTCCAAAAGATGTCTCTTTAGCTCACTTTTTATTTCCCAGCACCGAGTTCTGTGTCTGGCACGTAATCAACATTCAGTTGAATGAATGCATGCGAGTATGCATGTAATGGTCAGCCTCGATTTGATGCATAAAGCATGCCTCTTGAGCACACAGGGGAAAATGGACTTTTGCTCACTATTTGCCCTGTTTCCTTTTTTATTTCCTCATCCTTAGACACCTGTTTAGAAGATTTTTACTGATAACCCCCCATGAGTAATAAATTTTCCTTTACTATATATAGTCCATACCTGAATACACACTCTGCTTTATATTTTTAAAACCTAAATTCTAAAAAGAAAACATAACCCAACAAAGGAATTTTTCAGTTTTCTGAATTTATTTGCTAACACTGCAGAAGTATTTAATCACATTTAGTTATAAAGTGATCATAATGTTGAAAATAATAAAATGATATAAAAAATGGTGTCATGGAGCAAGCATTATAGGTAAGGACAGTCTGGGCTAATCCACTTTTGCCCTCAATGTGTGTGTTTATGAAATATTGTGAACCAGACTAATTCAATTTAGGTCAGCTTTACCTGGAGACACAGAAGAATATTAGATACTGACACCATGGGTTTTGAGCATGTGGAAGAGGCTGGTCCCTACTCTTCAGTGTTACATCTTGGTTAGATAAATCAGTCATGTACAGAAGTCTGGGCTGAAGCTTTAATAATGCCCACTTTGGTCTGCTCCACATGGTTTCATAAACTATTTCTACCTGAATCAGGTCTGTTGCCTAGAATTTCAGTTTGCCCTGATCATTGTCAGCTTCCTTATTTCACATCTTGAAGTCTACCTTTAAAAAAAATCTGCTATAATAGCTGACATAAAGGACATTAAAAAAAAAAAAAAAGATCCCATTTACTTTTTCATGAGTTTGTTTTCCCAAGTAAATGTTGTCTATATGGCTTTTAGTCTTCCCTGCCTTCTTTCTTCCCTTCTCTCCTTGCATTTCCTTCCTTTTCCCTCATCCTTCTCAGAGATATAGACAGATAAAGATATAGATTGTCTGTATCAACAGTTCTTCACCATTTAATCCTCAAGTGTATACAGAAAAACTATATAGAATCCTTCATAATACTGTCCTCATATCAATCTATGATATTCGGATGGCCTCAAACTCTGAAATTCTGAAATAGTCTCCCCTGTCATAACTGCCAAGAATAATCCTTCAGAGAAATATATTTAATTTGTGAGCAGTTGGGACTTTTGGCTAAAGGAAGGTCATTTGAGACCTGTGAAAGAGAATCCAGGGACATACTCTAGTTAAAAGTAAGACACTCACCAGCAGAATGGCCATGTTGAGAGACATGTAAAAGCCGAGACTGGTGAGCAAGTGAAAAGAATTCTGCCAGGAGGGCAAATGTGGAGATTCACAGATGAGAATTCATTCATGTCCTTGCCTTCTCAGATCTTAAACAACTGAGAAATAACCCCAAGACCCAGATGAGAGGAAAAGAATTGTTTTAGCTTTACAACCTGATAGAAAAGCACCCTTGGGTTCCTGGATTAGAAAAAGTGACTGGAACCTATAGCCAAAACTGAACCTCCTATTGCATTCCCCCAAATCTAGACCTTGGAATTGCATTTTTGAGTTTGGTCTGCATTTTTGAGCCATCATTTAGCCAGTCAGAGAAATTACACTCAATCTCAATGAGCAGGGAGAAAGTCTAAGAGAAATGAGGTTTCAGGCCATCTCCTGAAGACTAGTCCCACCCCTTGGCTGGCTGTGCTTACCTCCTGGTAGGAAGAGCAGGAAAACAGATGCTCTTGGGAAGATACATGAGAACCTAAAATTATAACCCAAGCTAACCAATAAGTAAGAGGAACATAAGCAAGCAGCAGAAATCCCCTTCCCTCCATTGAAATGTAATCAATGTGGGTTTTAAAGCTTTTATTCCAATTTAATATGAAACAGCTTTGGTTTATTTTTTTAAACTTTTTGTTTCTAAATTTAGTAGTTTTCTCTAAAATGAATTGCACTCAAGCATGCAACCCTTCATTAGACAACGCAATGATTGGAGCAAATGCTGTCTGTTTCACAGGTTGTAGGCCATAAAGAAGGTCTGGATGTTATGGAGAGAGCTGATCCTTTATTCCTTTTAATTGGACTTCCTACTATTCCTGTCATGCTGATATTAGGCAAGATGATTCGCTGGGAGGATTATGTGCTTAGACTCTGGCGCAAATACTCAAATAAACTACAAATTTTGAATAGTATATTCCCAGGTAAGGCCCTAAATTATGGTGGTAATGAACATACCAAATCTATCTTGTGGACGAATCCTACCATGCAAAGATATTTTAGCTTCTGATTTATTAGCACTAATACCCTCCATCTTTTTCTCTAGGGATTGGTTGTCCTGTTCCTCGAATTCCAGCTGAGGCTAATCCTTTAGCAGATCATGTCTCTGCCACCCGAATTTTGTGTGGAGCCCTTGTTTTTCCTACTATTGCGACAATAGTTGGTAAACTAATGTTCAGTAGTGTTAACTCTAATTTACAAAGGACAATCTTGGTAAGATGGCTTTATTGCTACTTTTTTCAAGTGACTATACAAAGAGAATGCACTATATATTTGTTTCAAAAAAAAAAAAAGAATGGGACTATATAAATATTTATACTATTGCTCCTGTGCCTTAAGCCTCTATTTGATCCCCACTGTCATCCAACAGCAACAAAAAGAGGAGGATCCACTATAGTAGCTCTGCTCTTCTGGAACTATGCTGTGGGTGATTTCTCTCCTCGATTAGGCACAAATCATCACTCCCAAAAGATACTGGTGAAGAGCTTCTGCTCTAGGGTCAGACTGCCCAGTTCAAATCTTATCAGAGACATTGCCTTGCTGAGAAACCTAAATAAAATTGCTTGACTTATCTGTGCTTGTAGAATGGAAATCGTCGTGGTAGCTACCTCAGAATTATTATAAGGGTTAAATGAGATCATACATTTGAAATGTTAGCACAGAGTAATAAGCCTTTATGTTGTTTGATGTCATTATTATTATTCCTACTTCTTTCTGGAGGTAGCCTGCATATAATGCCTGAGCATTAGAACTAAGTAGAAGGAAGATTACTCAGAGATGATAGAGGCATCTCTGACCTTGTTGGGCTTCCCGGTGGTTCAGATGGTAAAGAATCTGCCTTTAGAATCTCTGCAGTGCAGGAGACCTGAGTTTGATCCCTGGGTCAGGAAGATCCCCTGGAGAAGAAAATGGCAACCCACTCCAATATTCTTGTCTGGACAATTCCATGGACAGAGGTCCACGGGGTCGCGAAGAGTCAAACTTATCTGAGCAACTGACACTCACTTTTTTCACTGACATATTACCTGCAGTGTCTGTCTGTCTCCATATCTCACTCTCTGATTAAAAAAAAGAAAAAGAGTACTGTTTCATTTGCAGCCATCTGAATTAGCAACAGTGACGATGTCTTTTGTGATATAAGTAAAATGATTTTTATTTTCTATAAATTGCATTATAAAAAGCTAATATTTCTTTTTATTTTAGGGTGGAATTGCTTTTGTTGCCATTAAAGGAGCATTCAAGGTTTACTTCAAACAGCAGCAATATTTACGTCAGGCACACCGCAAAATTCTAAATTACCCAGAGCAAGAAGAAGCATAAAACTGTGGCTTCCCGTTGTTCTGCAGCCCTCTCATTCTTATGAACCTCTTGTGTTGTTCTGACTCCATCATTGATGCACAGTAGTGGAGGCTTGTAATAAGCTGCTGCTCTCATATTTTTAAGAAATATAATAAAGCACTTAGGGCAGGGGAAACCCTCTCAGTAATCACGGAACCTGAGGATGTGATTTGTTTTCATTGTTTTGTATGTACTTCTTCCCGGTCATCTGAACCATTATCTTAGCATGGTGAACCTGAGTTTTGTTCATATTTTCCTCAAGACAGAAATGTAAAGATCAAACTGTGCAAATATTTAAAAATACACATGCTGTTTTATTCAAATGCCTCTTTTGTACATGTTCATGTTCAGTGTTTTCTTAGAATTAGCAACTCAATGAAGGTACTGTGAGGATTTTTCTCACTGGCATAATTTGATTACAAGCTAAGCAGAAGTATATGTTAATATGAGGAAATGTAAATTAGTTATAAATAATTAACAAACCAAAAATGTATGTAAACATTCAAATGATTATCTGAACAAATGCAATTTTGTTGTGTTTTTCTTAACCCATGTGATGTCCTCCAAAATGTGTAGGGTAAAAATTCACAGGGCTTCCAGATCACTTTTTCACTATTAAATTTTATTTATATAATGTTGACATCTCATACTTCATGATGTAATTTTGACTCATGCAGTCTTAATTACTGTGTGCGTGCATGTGTATGTGTGTGAGAGAGAGAGAGACAAACTGACACAGAGACACAGACATCAGGTCCTTCCATCACTGGAGAAAGTTTTTTAATTCATATTTCTAGAAAAATAGAACTGACAGTTTATAGTAGTTTGAGCACAGAGAACGATTTGCAGAAAATCAATAGTTATTTCATTCTCCTCTCATCGATTGAGTTATTCAGGTATTTTTGATCACCTCCTGCTTGCCCAGGCGCTGTGCAGAGTGCTGTGTGGGATACAGTGGTGAGCACAACAGACTTGGGTCCTGCTTTTAGGTAGTTTACAGTCTAATTTCAACAGACAGAAAACCAGCAGTGAGTAAACCAAGGTGAGGCCTTGAGCTCTTTGTTTTTATACCAGTCAGTGAGGAATAATTATGAAAACAAGAAGTCTTGAGCAAATATTAAGGTCATTGTTTTTGTGAGATTATTATGAGGAAAAAAAAATACTAATGTTTTTAAATTTAAATTGCTTGTCATATTGAGGAGGCTAGCACCTTAATCACTGTAGAACTAGTTTTATATTCATTTTTCAAAAGCAGTTATTTATTTTAAGCTGTTCAGTAGTGGCCCTTTTAATGTTCAGCAATCTGAATGGTCTTGGAGTTATTTTCAGGAATTAATATTAAATTTTTAAAGATAGTTCCAAAACCCTATTTATTTTCTAATTCACAGTATCTAATGCATGACAATATGAATGTTCCCCTTACCGATTAAGTGGCCACTTTTCTTTAGGATTGTAGCAACTATAGATTGAGCTTTGTTAGATTGCAATGATGTATGCTAATTTAGTAATTTAAGACTGGTACCTTTCTGTAGTATGAATGTCTTAATTTTGAGTAATAACACGAAATTTATGTGAATGACTATTGAACGTTCAAAGTTGTATTTACTTAGGAAAGGAATATTTGACTGACAGCCTTATTAAGAACCCTGCTACACTTCTGAAGGGGAAATATAAAAATCTATGATTATATATAAAAATAGCAGATTATTAGCTATAATTATAAAATATATTGGCTTTTCTTTAATTTTCAATATGAAAAGACTGGATATTTCCTGCATAATTTTGTTATATAGAACAGCTTCTAGCAGCCTTTACTAAAGTTACATAGGCACACAGTTCTCCATTTAATACTTTATGCCCAAAATGGGTTTGTTTGGCATCAGGGCTTGTGAGGCCAGAGGAGCAACTCTAATCCTTTGGAGGCAGGGAGAAAAAGTTTCTAGGGCTCAGGGGGGAATTGCAAGTGCCTGGGGACCAGAGGAGCCTTAGCCTCAGGATGGAACATTTGGAAATCTAAAGAGCCTTAGCTCAAGAAGTACCATGTACCAGCCTCTTCAGAAAGTGGCCCACACCCTGAAGCAACAAAATCATAGGCTAACTAAAGTTGGGTGGACCTGGGTTGAAATCCTAATTCTGCTCTTAATACTTATAGGTATGACTTTGATCAAGCAACTTACCTCTTAGCCACGGTTTTCTTCATCTCTGAAATATGAGTAATACTTTATTTCAGAAGACTGTTTCTAGGATTAACTGAGAAATTAAAGGAATAGAGGCACTTTAACTAAGCTCAAAATACCCCCTACAGAGTAGCAGTGTCTCAATTGCTGAACTCTAGAAGAGGGAATGAGGTAGTAAGAGAAACACCAGGGGACAGATTAAAGTAATGCTCTAGACTTTAGGGATGGGTGGGTATATTTGTGTTTTCCAATTTATTTTCACATTGCTTTACTGTGTTATTTCTATAAATGTTAATGTTTTAAACCTCTTTTATAAAGTTCAGTGATAACTAGTAGAATTCTCTTGTTTGCAGAAATTAACATCTCAAAAGTGGCAGAAAATATTGTTCATCATTACATGATTATCAAATGACTGTGAAGAATATAAAATTAAACTGAGTGACTTAATTAGTCACTGCCTTGCTAACTGTGCTGTAATTTTTTTAAATGTCTTGTTTTTAACATAGACTATCTCAACACTGGCTGGATTAGGTTAAATAAAGAATTTTTATGTTCTCTAGGTGTACTTTGTCTGTTGAACAACTTCCATAACATAATTTGTTTATTCCATACCTACATAATTCTTTTTAAATCATAGTAATTGAGATAGTAGTGACATTTGCTCTTAATACAAGTAATCTGTATTTTTTGAGAACTATAGAGAAATTTATCTTAATTTTATAAGCAAGCCAGCCTAAATTCCAAGTATGCCCTAATGTTTAAAATGAAACCCCCCTCACCCCAACTCAGAGCCACTTGGACTATGATTAGATGAGATCTGTGGGTGGTCTTATGCCATTGAAAACTAGAATCTTCTAGAATGAGTACATCAAATACTCCCCTTCATAGGAATTGTGTCTAAATCATTTCACTGCCACCATCTGAGAGACAGGCTAGCCAAGAAACTTCTGTCCTGGATGCATATTCTAGTTGATGTTTAATTAATTGTAGGGTAAATTATCTTTCAGATGACCCTCAACTTCCTCATCAATAAGTGAAGATTATAAAACCTATCTCCTGGCTTATTTGAGAATTAAGTGAGAACACTTTGATACACAGAGAAGCTAAATGTATGCCAATTTGTTGTTCAGTCACTCAGTAGTGTCCGACTCTGCAACCCCATGGACTGTAGCAAGCCAGGCTTCCCTGTCCTTCACTGTCTCCTGGAGTTTGCTCAAATTCATATTCATTGAGTCAGTGATGCCATCCAACCATCTCGTCCTCTGTCGTCCCCTTTTCCTCCTGCCTTCAATCTTTCCCAGCATCAGGGTGTTTTCCAATGAGTCTACTTTTCCCATCAGATGGCCAAAATATTAGGACTGATTTCCTTCAGGGTTGACTGGCTTGTTCTCCTTGCCATTTGTGCCAATTTAGGGATTCTTTTGCCCATAACCTTTCTTTGGTTCCCTGGGATCTCAAGGTTGCCTCTTCTCTGCAACCTGCCACCCACATACCTATTAGAAATGGTGGAGTGATGAAATGTCTTGTTTAATTGCCTTCCTGGAACGAAGAGCAAAGGGAAGAGATGTGTTTGCAGCTGAATGTAAAACACTCTGGCAGAGGCTTGACTGGTCAGCCCCATGTGGATTTATCTTCCTGCTAACAGCCTACCAAGGTTACTGTATGTCAACAACATATCCTGCTTCACCAGATGTTTGTTGAGCACCTGTATGAACCAGGTACTATCTTGGAGTAAATGAGAAATAAACCTGCTTTGAGATGTTTAGAATCTATATACTACAGATTTTACTTAGTCTTATGATACCACCTCCACAAGAATGAGAGATCAGTATTGGGGGCGGGGGGCGGTGTTTGTTTTTAGTTTTGTTTATTCCACAATTAACAGCATTCATGAGCCACTGTTGAATACTTTGAAACCTTAGAAGATGTACTGTCCTTAAATATACATCAGTCAGGGTCCAGTCAGGAAGTAGACATCAAACCAGTTATTTGAGCAGGGAAAATGTAATAGGGTGAATTGTTAACAAGTGGGAAGTAAATGACTTCCTTTCTATTTCAGATGGTAAAGAATCTGCCACCAATGCAGGAGACCAGGGTTTGATCCCTGGGTCAGGAAGATCCCCTGGAAAAGGTAATGGCAACCTACTCTAGTATTCTTGCCTGGTAAATCCCATGGACAGAGGAGCCTGGTGGTCACAAAATACTCAAAAAGGGAAAAAGGGTTTAAAAGTAGCAGGGCAGTAAAAACCCCAGAAAAAAAAGCCACTGCCTCTAGGCTGAATAAGAATGGACAGTAAGGTAATTAACACCCCTCCCCACTCCTGCACAGCTGAGACTCAGGCCTCTTTGAAGAGGGCATTGGTGGGGAGGGCTGGGACTGGATCAGGAGCAGTGGAGGAGCTTGCCCAGAGGGCACGCTGGAGTTGGTTGGTGGGGCAGGTGAGGCCTGAAGGTCACAACCTGACTTCTGCACAGGCTGCTGTGCTCAGCCATGTCTGACTCTGACCCATGCACTGTAACCCACCAAGCTCCTCTGTCCATGGGATTCTCCAGGCAAGAATACTGGAGTGGGTTGTGACTTTCTCCTCCAGAGGATTCTTCCCTATCCAGGGATCAAACCCGCATCTCCTGCATTGACAGGTGGATTCTTTACCACTGAACCACCTGAAAGCCCAAACTCATATAGAACTAATTTCATTTACATATAAAATATTGAATCAATAAAACTCAATTTTTTAAAGAATCACAATATGTCATCAGATTACAAAATATATATATAAAGTATATTGAAATATATAAAAAGGTATTCAGCTTAATTCATAGTATTGTTTCCTTGGTGGCTCAGACTAAAGAATCTGCCTGAAATGCAGGAGACCTGGGTTGGGAAGATCACCTGTGAAGGGAATAGCAACCCACTCCAGTATTCTTGCCTGGAGAATTCCATGGACAGAGGATTCTGGTGGGCTACAGTCTATGGGGGTCACAAAGAATCAGATACGACTGAGCGACTAACAGACACGTAATGTAATAAGTATCCAAATTAAAACGATAATGATTAATATCTCATTACATATGATACAAGTACAGTGTATATAAACAGCTCATACAACTCAATATCAAAAAACAAGCAACCAAATAAAACATGGACAGAAGACCTAAATAGATACTTCTTCAAAAAAGACAACACACATATGATCAACAGGCAGATGAAAAAAATGCTCAGTATCCTTAATTATTAGAGAAACACAAATCCACAATGAGGTATCACCTCACACCGGTCAGAATGGCTATCATCAGAAAGTCTACAAATAATACATGCTGGGGAGGGTACAGAGAAAAGGGAACTTTCCTACACTGTTGGTGGGAATGTCAATTGGTACCGGCACTGTGGCAAACTGGAGGTTCCTTAAAAAGCTAAAACTAGAGTTACCATATAATCCAGCAATGCCACTCCTGAGCAAATATCCAAAAAAAGACAAAAACTCTAATTCAAAAAAACACATGCACCCTAGTGTTCATAGCAGTGCTATTTACAATAGCCATGACATGGAAAAAATCCAAATGCCCCAAAATAGATGACTGGTTCAAGAAGATGTGGGAAAGCCTAGACATTATCATACTAAGTGAAGTTAAGTCCAAGAAAAATATATCATTTATATGTAGAATCTTAAAAAATAACACAAACTTCATTACAAAATAGAAATATGCTCACAGACACAGAAAATGTGCTCGTTTCAGCAGCACATATACCAAAAAACAAACTAATAGTTATCAAAGAAGAAAGACGGAAGGATGAATTAGCAATTTGGGATTAACAGATGCACAATATATAAATTACTAGGTAGATAACAATAAGGACCTACTATAAGCACAGGGAATGATATTGAATATCTTGTAATAATCTATTATAAAAAAGAATCTGGAAAAGAATATATATATATGGATGTATAACTGAATCACTTTGCTATACTCCTGAAACATTGTAAATCATCTATACTTCAATTTTTAAAAAAGATGTAGTACATTTCAGTACTTCACTCCTTTTTATGGCTAAATAGTAATCCATTGTACAGATAAAATCACATATGGCTTATCCATTCTCCCACTGATAGACATTTGGGCCCTTTCTCTTTTGAACCTATCCAATTGTTTTTACCCATGACATCCCACACTTCACCAAAACTACTCTAACCAAGGTCACCAATTATCTCATTGCTAAATCCAGTGATCAATCCAATGGTCACTTCATTTAATTTATATAAAGTATTTGACAGTCTTAGCTTCATTCTTAAAACAGTTTTTTTTTTATTTTGGCCACATCTCACAGCATGTGGGATCTTAGTCCCCCAACCAGGGATTAGACCCACACCCCCAGCAATGTGAGCACAGAGCTTTAACCACTGGACTGTCAGGGAAGTCACAAAAACAATTTTTTTTCCATTTGGCTTTGGGGTACCACAATCCTGATTCTCTTCCTACCTCACTGACTGCTCATTTCCAGTCTGTTTCATTAAATCCAATTTATCTCTCCAACATTTGAAGAGCCCCAGGGCTCAGTCTTGAACTTTTTTCATTTACATTCCCTAAGTGAACTCATCCAGACTTCTGACCATCCATCACATCATCTACCAATACCAATATGGTAATAATTCCCAAATTTGTATCTCCAGCCCAAATTACCCATAAATTTCCAACAGGCATTTCCTATTCAATATCTTCAAATAGATGGAGATATTGAATATATATAATATATGTATGAATATATTATGTATATACAACATATGGGGCTTCCCATGTCTAGTGGTAAAGAACCCATGGGACAGTGCAGGAGACGTAAGAGATGCAGGTTCAACCCCTGGGTCAGGAAGATCCCCTGAAGGAGCAGATGGCAACTGACTCCAGAATTCTTGCCTGGAGAATCCAATGGATAGAGGAGCCTGGCAGGCTACAGTCCATAGGATTGCAAAGAGTCAGACACAACTGAAGCGCCTGAGCACGCAGGCATAGAATATATATGAATATATACATAATTTGAGATGGTATCACGGAGAGAGGAGGGTGAGGAAGACGTGAGAGGAGCCAACTTAAAAATGAATCCTCCAACCCCAGCCTGCCCCAGCCCTGCCCAAGTTAACGCCATGTGGATCAGAGACAAATTACTTGGCTAAACACTTCCTGCCTGAATTCCTGACCCATGGAATTGCCAGTAAAGCTAAATGAAGTGATTTGTTATGCAACAATAAATAACTGAGACACACAGTAACAACCATTAGATACTGGTGTGAGGCATCTTAGAGGGTGGACCTCAAGTATTTCTGGCTCAACCGTTAAGGACATCCCTATGGTGAAGGAGGCATAAAGGTCCCTCACCCTGAAGCCAACACACTTTGGAGCTATTCAGCTCCTCTTGCCCTAATGCCATGTCCCCCAGACAAGTCTCTGTTGCCCACAGAGACCAGACTAAAGGAGATGCTCCCTGCATCTTTGGAGTCCTATCCTGGCCTTGATGGCACCCATGGTGAATTAATAAAATGATCCCTTCATCTTTCCCTGCTGCTTAGTCACTAGGTGAGAATGTGCTGATTATGAGGTCACAGGTATACTAGTTTATCCACATAAGAACTGTAATTCTCACCATAACTTAATAAATGGGCATTCTACTATCTGCCTACTTATGAAAACTTTTCAGTTAACTGGTCTTCGAGGACAGAGGAGACCAAGGGCTTGAGTCTTCAGGGCAGCAGAGGGACAATTTCAACTGTTTTTTGTTTAGATGACTCATCTGTGAGCCAGTTCCAGTTATACTTGTTTTCTATTTATCTGCACTCTTTATTCTACCCATTTAGCAGATGAGAACATGGAGGGTAAGTGCCCTAAATGGTCTCCCTTCTCTCTGCCTACTCTGTTCATTCTTCAAGCCTGTGACATCTCCCACATGTCAGTGATTTTATGTGAGGTTTTTTGGTTTTAATTTTATATAGTAAAATAAACTATTTTAAAGGTAACAGCACAGTGGGCCTTTATACACATAACTTATTGAAAAGAAATCTACATTAAATCAACCCACAAAGTTCAAGCCCATGTTGTTGAAGGATCAACTGTATTCCCCTCTGTGACCACATCAACTCCATACAGAACATTTATGTCTCCTGAGAAAATGCCCTCTTCCCAGTTAAGACATCCTTCACAAGAGATAAATGTATTCTGACATCTGTCAATAGTCTTTCTAATTTTAGCCATTCTGGTGGGTATACAGTAATAGTATCTCCTCACCGTGATGTAGTTCTTAACAAAGGTTGTTGAGGTTCAACCAAATGTGCTACCTCAGCCCTCAGGCTGCTATAAAAGAGTGCTAGTAACTGGCAAGAATTTGATGGTTTGGGCTAAATAATCAAGCAACCCCAACTTTTAGTTATTTGGATAGTGATAACTCAAATCATAATTCTATTTCCTCACATATATATAGAAATTTATTGCTATACATATAATTAAAGTCCTATAGTTATATTACAAAATCAGAAAAGATAAGCATTCATAGCAAACAGTGCATTTCATTTATTCCGCCAGATAACTGCTGTATGACTACCCTGCATGCAGCAGCAAAGACTGAAATAAACCAGGAGTTCTCCCCTCAGGGAGCTCGCAGTCTAGTTTATAAGAAAGCTCCTACTTCTAGTTCATACAGCCACTCACTTAATTTACCCAGTTCCTAAGAGGCTTTGAAGGCTTTGCTGTACCCTGTTCTTCAGCAGCAGCTGCTTGTCATCATTTGGCTGTGTAATTCCATGTCAATTAATGGTTCTTTTTCTTCTTACCGTAATTAATCAAGACCATAAACTTTCCACAAAATTTTAACCGATTTGACATCCCTCTTTTTCTGAGGTATTAATGATGGTTATTTCTTTTCAAAGCTTCTCACCAAAGTACTCTCTATAGCTCCAAAAAGTGCTTTTTTTAAATTGTGGTTAGAAATAACACAATTTAGCCTCCCTGGTGGCTCAGAGGGTAAAGAATCTGCCTGAAATTTAGGAGACCAGGGTTTAATCCCTGGATCAGGAAGATCTGCTGGAGAAGGGGATGGTTACGCATTAGTATTCTTGCCTGGAAAGTCCCACGGACAGAGGAGCCTGGTGGGCTACAGTCCATGGGGGTCTCAAAGAGTCGGATATGACAGAGTGACTCACTTTCTTCAACCTCAAAATGAGTTCTTAATATCCTAAGCTGACATATTTATAAAAGTTTTTCTCTTTTCATACATTACACACTAGTGCTATGTTTATTATTTTCACCAAATGCAATTTAAACAATTTTACAATTCCTCTGAGAAATCTCTAGGATGATTTTTCATCCAATAGTAGATAATGAGCTCCAGTGATCTTATGGGCTTCCGCAAGGCTCAACAGTTGATAAAAGAAATAGGAATAGACCCTGGTCAGTGCATCTTTTTTGTAGCTTCTACAGATATGGGATTCTAGGTGGGGTTGGGGGGGTGACATTTAGACACCCCATGGTCCACAGGAGTCTTCTCTACAGTTCCAGGAATTACTGAGCTGTCAAAAAGTAGAAGGCATGAAGTGCTGATGCCAAGGACCAACTTCTATTAACATATTATTTGTCTAAAGCCTTGGTGAGAACAACTGCATTGAATTTGACCTGACAATTCTAGGTCCTTTGATTAAAAATTAAAATTTCTGGGACTTTCCTGGGGGTCCAGTGGCTAAATGGACACTGCACTCCCAATGCCGGGGGGTTTGTTCCTTGGTCAGGAACCAGATCCTACATGCTGCAACAAAGAGTTCACTTGTGCAACCAAAGATCCTACGTGCAGCAACATCTCAACTAAGACCTGTGCAGCCAAATAAACAAATAATTTTTTTAATTAAAATTTTCAAGTACTGCTATTCATATGCAGTTATTTCATACCTGGGCCTGAAAATTCATCTACCTACCTACCTATCTAGCAGCACTGTGAGCCTTGCAGGATGTTAGCTCCCCAACAAGAAAGCAAACTCGAGCCATGGCGGTGAAAGCACCCAAGTCCTAATCCCTGGACCTCCAAGGAACTCCCATGAAAATCTATTAAATTTCACTTTTATTTTCATCAAAGTAACACCAAAAGTAAACACTAAATCTCCAAATTTCACTCCTTAAGATATAGCCTCAACAATTTCAGGTACTTCCCCGAGCATCTATCTATATATTTGCAAATAATACATTTCCACAGTCATTTCTTGTTTTATCCTTTTTTTCCCCACCATTATCTATTGATTTCTCACTCTACTGTGTAGGAATTAGCTCTCTCAAAACGCCAACAAACTTATTTTCCCATCTCCCCATTTCTCCAACATACAGTTATGTCACAGTATTAGGACTATGTAAATTGCTTAATGTTGAAGCCACACCTTTTTTCCTATTATCTCTTTATTTTTCCCTGTAAGTCATAATTAGCTTTTTTTTTTTTTTAATCTGACTAACCCTGTATGTTATTAAAAAATTTTCCCCAATCCAATACTATCGACCACATAACTATCAATAGTATTTTGCATTCTAATATATTAGTTCCATTTTTTTCTAGATACTTTTCTCCTAGAGCCTTTGTCTTCCTGCTCAAAACTGTAAGACTTGCTGACTAGGTTTGTCATGACTGAAATCACAGGACTTCAGTTCTCCTCCTTGTTGACAGAGCTGCTGCAGTTTATGCCTGGCTGATGGGGCAAATCGGGAAACCAGTTCCAGATTGGGAAAGGACGTCTATTGTCACCCTGCTTATTGAACTTCTATGCAGAGTACATCCTGAGAAACGCTGGGCTGGAGGAAGCACAAGCTGGAATCAAGATTGCCGGGAGAAATATTAATAACCTCAAATATGCAGATGACACCACCCTTACGGCAGAAAGCAAAAAACTAGAGAGCCTCTTGATGAAAGTGAAAGAGGAGAGTGAAAAAGTTGGCTTAAAACTCAACATTCAGAAAATGAAGATCATGGCATCCGGTCCCATCATTTCATGGCAAATAGATGAGGAAACAATGGAAACAGTACACTTTATTTGCTTGGACTCCAAAATCACTGCAGATGGTGACTGCAGCCATGAAATTGAAAGATGCTTGCTCCTTGGAAGAATAGCTATGAACATCCTAGACAGCACGTGAAAAAGCAGAGACATTACTTTGCCAACAAATGTCTGTCTAGTCAAGGCTATGGTTTTTCTAGTCATCATGTATGGATGTGAGTTGGACTATAAAGAAAGCTGAGCACTGAAGAATTGATGCTTTTGAACTGTGGTGTTGGAGAAGACTCTTGAGAGTCCCTTGGACTGCAAGGAGATCCAACCAATCCATCCTAAAGGAAATCAATCCTGAATATTCACTGGAAGGACTGATGCTGAAGCTGAAACTCCAATACTTTGGCCACCTGATGTGAAGAACTGACTCATCTGAAAAGACCTTGATGCTAGAGAAGACTGAAGGCGAGAGGAGAAAGGGATGGATAAGATGGTTGGATTGCATCACCAACTCAATGGACATGAGTTTGAGTAAATTCTGGGACTTGGGGATGGACATGGAGGCCTGACGTGCTGCAGTCCATGGGGTCACAAAGAGTTGTACACGACAGAGCGGCTGAACTGAACTGAACTGATGGGGTGAAGAGTAGAGATCTAGTCTACCCTTGGCTTAACAAGCTGGGTATTCTGGCAGCTGCAACTGCCCAGAGGGGATCTTTTTTTCCTAATTTATCCTTACAAAAGGGGGATTGTTCTCTAGTTCACATGAAATCTCCATTGAGGCAGTCCTGGTACTGGATTCCTTTTTCCTTTTCTGATCTTGTTTCTTTTGTCTTTTGTTTCGGTCTTTCTTTCTCTCCCTCTCTCTGAATACATACTCTTGCACAAAGAAAGTTTTTTTGAAACTTTGTAGGTTTTATTTTTTTAATATTTACTTATCTGTGGCTGCATCGAGTCTTATGTAGGTACGTGGGATCTTTCACTGTGGCGTGTGGGCTCCAGAAAGTGCAGGCTTAGTAGCTGTGGGGCTCGGATTCAGTAGCCCCGCAACATGTGGGATCTTAGCTCCCCTGACCAGGGATGGAACTTGCATCTCCTGCATTGGAAGGTGGATTCTTAACCCCTGGACTACTATGGAAGTTTCAAAACTTTGTATGTTTTAAAATATATTCTGCTCTTACACTTGACTGAAAGAATTCTGGCTCAGAAATGATTTTCCCACAGAATTTTAAAGCATTACTTCATTGTGTTTGGCTTCTAATGCTGCCGTTCAGAAGGCCAATGCCATTTAATCCTGATCCTTCAACCATGACCTGCATTTCTCTAAATGTTTTTAGGAACTTCTCTTTATCTCTGGTATTCTGAAACTGTGTGACCATGTGATGGATACTTAGTGGGCTCTTTCAATCATAAGATTCACTCTCTTTGCTTATTGGGAATTCCTTAAATTGTTTCTTGATAATTTTCTCCCCTTCATTTGATCTCTTTTCTTGCCTTTTGGTTTTTTTTTTTTTGGCTATTTCTATTAGTCAGATATTTAATTTCCTGAATCAATAATTTTCTTATGCTCTCCCTTTGATGATCCAACACTTTTTCAAGAGTTACTTGACTTTAACTTTCAACCTTTCTGTTGCAATTTTCATTCTGACTATCCTGTTTTGAATTTCTAAGAGCTCTTAATTATTCTCTAAAATTTCCATCTAGCAATAGCATCCTGTCCTTGACCTTGGCTTGTGGATGTAATATCTTCTCAGAATATTATTAGTTTTATTTTTTTTAATGTTTTCTTTTACTCTGCGCATTGCCTCGTTTCCTCTGAGTTCTTTTCCTTGAGAGCCTGGTGATCCTTGGTTATCCTTTCATATTTAAAAATGCTGCACTAAACAGCTGACCGGGAGCTCTGGAGGGATGAGGAATGCTTGTCAATTGGTGCACTTCACTGTGTAGTGAAAAGATAGAGAGCCAGCTTTTCCTGGGGGGGATGACCTCTGTCCCTGGGATTCTCCAGGCAAGAATACTGGAGTGGGTTGCCATGCCCTCCTCCAGGGGATCTTCCCAACCCAGGGATAAACCCAAGTGCATTGCAGGTGGATTCTTTACCATCTGAGCCACCAGGGACAAATAACCCAATCTAATATTCCAGGCGGTGTTCTCAAGCCACTCAGCGTTCTCCCCAAACAGCCCTGCCACCTACTGTCAGGGGTGAACAGGCAAGCCGCAGGTGTTCTCGGCAGGGGGATGAGGCTCTCCCTGACCAGCAACAGCAGGCGGTCCTCAGCTGCTCTCATTTTCAGTCTAGCCCGCAACTGCTGCCGTCCCCGCGCTTACTGTTCTGAACTTCTCAGGTTCAATTTCTCCAAAGAATACACCTCTGGTATCCTGTGGGAGCGAAGGAGTCTTGCTTGATTGTTGGAGGTGGTTTTGTCTAAATGCTCTTTGAGAAAAGACTAACTTGCTTTCACCCCGCCTCCTGAGGTGTTATGACTCCTAGTCTCAGCAGTTCTCTCTTCTCTGGGGACTTGTGTTTTCACCTTGCCTCTACTTGGTTAGTTCCCACTCTATTATTTGCTTTTTGACAGGAGTAGCTGGGATTTACAATTTCATCAAAGATACAGTTTGTTTTTATCCCTCATTGGTTTGCCTTTGTTTGGTTCTGGAGTGATTTCCAAGAGTGGAAAGGCTAAAAAGGTCTTCTATTCTCATCCTTAAACTAGAAGTCTAGGGAATTCCCTGGTGGTGCAGTGGTTAGGATGCTGTGCTTCCACTGTGGGGGGAGATACAGGTTCAATCCCTAGTCAGGGAACTAAGACCCTGCAACCTATTCAGTGTGGCCAAAAAAATTTTTTTTCTTTTAATGAAACAAAACTTGGAAGTCTAAAGGAGAAAAACAATTTTAAAGCTACCATCTATTGTTTGCTAACCATGTGCAAGGCACTCCACTAAGCAATTTACACACATTACCTCATTAAATCTTTACAAAGTCCTGAGAACTAAGTATAATTATGATTATGCCCATTTTATAGGGCAGGAAATGGGGGCTGAGTCAAGTGAAGTAACTCAGCCAAGACCAACAAACTAAAAAACAGTTGCATCAAGATGAGAAGTCAAGTCTGTCTGCGAGTCTGCACAGTGGGTAGATTTTGTATGTGATACCTATTTACCCTTCATTCTTTGTGAAGGACAAGCTCCAGACCAGATGACTGGGGCTACACAGATCAATACAGCGGGCCCTGCTCTCAGAGAACTGACTTTTCCTGGGACCCCAGTTCAAAGCGCTTATCCAGTCCTTTATGTGGTTACAATTCTGCCAAAACTGTCACTTGGAGAATGTACTCCTTAACATGCCATATTTACCAGGCACTAGTGTGTAGGTTTCCTCAGTTCTGAACATAGGAGTGCCAGGAGGAAATTCTTTCACATTCTACTCTCTCCACCATTGTTTGGCTGTCTTTGGAAATTCACAAATCTGACACATCCTGTGGAAGGTAATCACTGTCTAAAAATGTGAAGGATTGTAGAAATGGCCAAATTCCATTTTTTTTCAATCAGAAAACACTTCGTTATGTCAACTTAGAAATGGTCTAAGAAAATTCCCCCAATACTACATATTCAAGAAACACCACATGAACAATATATCATTTTTTAAATAAAGTCTTATAACAGTATTGTGTGCTATGATTTATAAAAAGTCAAACATAAAAGGACAAAATAAGAAGTTAAAGTCTGCCCTGTCCTGTTTCTTTACTAATTTTCTAAATATCGTGTGTTTGTTGTAAACACTTCAATCAAATCTGTAAAAAATAATAATAATAATAATAATAACCAGAAACCTTAAACAAAATAGAGTAAGGAGACCAGAATGGTGAGCTCTCATGGTCTGGATGATAGCGGGGATCAATAGGAAGAAGGAATCTCGTCCCTTGTTTCCCGGCAACAATTCAGCCAGTGAGAGGCCGTGGGCTCTTTACACAGCCCTCCTACTCACTCCTCTGGAAAAGCTTCTCTTTCTGCTGTGGTGGGGGCACTTGCACTTGGTTGCTGACCCCAAATTACAATTCTTTTCTGACCTCAAATAAACCCATTTTTGCTGTAGAAATAACCTGTGGTCCATTTGTTTTAGGTCAACAAAGCATACTCTCAACCCCGTTTCCCACTTGTAACTAGCATCTCTCCATTTTTTATCTTTCCATCATCTCTTTAAAAAATAACTCAGAGGAGTCTTTAAGACTGATAACTATGTTTTGCTGAGCATTCCTCAGGTACCATCAACTATGTGTAAACCAGGAAAAACCATATCTCAGTCTTAGGGGATTTTGTTTCTCTTTGTTTTGATTGTTGAAAGATTCCAGTGAAAGATTCCAATTGAAAAAGCAGCCAGTCCCTAAACACCCAGCACAGTTCATCTCAACTCTAGTGTGGTTTTTAGGAAATGAAGTACTACCTTCTGAATAACTCTAATACTCGGAGTAAGGAATTGCGTTACAGGGGAAAACTGCAACTAGGATTCTAATGACAAGATGCTATGGATTTCTCCATTACCTTACCAAGGGAAAATCCTTTTGTAAAATGTATATTTTTTGTGTGTTTTTCACCTTATAAAATTAATCCATTCCTTTGGTAAAAGTGTTAACAGGGTTTTTTTCTGTAGAGCAATTTTTTTTCTGTTTTCTTAATGTCCTAAATATTATGTGCTTGCTGTAAAAATCTTCAGTTGATAAAGATGCATGTCAAAATTTAAAGTGAAAATTTTCTCCCTTCCACATTCTAATTTTTAGAATTAGTTTGGTGTATATCTTCCTTTATAGATATACTTTATACATCTTCCTGTTTTTCTCCATAGATATTAAGACATCAGGCTGCCCAGGTGGCACAGTGGTCAAGAATCTGCCTGTTAATCCCTGGGTCAGGAAGATCCCCTGGAGGAAGAAATGGCAACTTACTCCAGTGTTCTTGCTGGAAAGTCCCATGGGCAGGAGAGCTCCAGTTCAGGGGGTCACAAAGAGTTGGACATGACTGAGCGACTGAGCATGCACACAGTAAGACATCTACTTGACTTTTTTTTTAATAAGCCTATTCTGTAACATACCATCTTTCACAAACAATATATCTTGGGCTTTTCCCCATGTCTATTCATGTAACTCTGTCTTGGCTATTTACAATTTGCATAGTGTTCAACAGTATTGGATATACCAGTCCTATGTACCCAATCCATTTTGGTTGTTTCCTTTTTACACATTTGTGCAAGCATTTCTCAAGTCTGGTACAGTGGTTACCAGGATAAATTCTGCCTGGATTGATACCAGTTCCAATTCCACCACTCTGTATCTTGAGCAAGTTACCAAACTCCTTTGTACCTCAATTTCCTCAGCTCTAAAGTGAGAATTATAACACTCTGTAATATCATAGGGGGTTCCCAGGTGGCTTAGTGGTAAATCCACCTGCCAATGCAGGAGACGAGCGAGACTCAGATTCCATCCCTGAGTCAGGAAGATCCCCTGGAAAAGGAAGTGTCATCTGTTCCAGTATTCTTATCTGGACAATCCCATGATCAGAGGAGCCTGGCGGGCTACAGTCCATGGGGTCTCAAAGAGTCAGCCATGATTTAGTGACTGAGTTCACACATACAATGCTTATCTTATTGCTTGGCACACCTAAGTACTCATTAAATATTGGTTCTTAATTTTTATCATCGATAAGATTAATAAATAGTCACTATCATTTTAATTATCATCATTCTCAAGAAAGCAAAAAACAGAGTAAATTGAGAAAACAGTATTTAGTTAGTAATTAGTGGTTAAGAAAAATTATATCATTACCACTTAATGATACTTACTCTACCTGACAGGTCAGTTAATTAAAGTGTATTTTAGGCTGTGAAGACTTTTATATTAAGCTAGTTACATGAGACAATCTTGCATTTTAAATAAGAATAAACAGGCCTTCTGAGGCCCAGAAGGGATGACATTAACTGGTAATTAGAAAAATCAATCTCTTAGCTGAAAGTTTTAATAGCTTCCTTTGTTCTTGCATCCTAAATGCCACTGGACCTAAGCAGTGGCTGGTGTGAGGGAAGAGCCCTGAGGGTCCCTGGCGGGGCTTCTGCTCAGGGCTCTGGGGGACTAGCAGCATCTCACTCAGGGTGAGGCCTGAATCTTGGTCACTTTAATACCATGAATACCTTCCCACTAGAGATTAGTGTCCCTCTTCTATAGCTTAGAAAACTGGGGCTCGAAGACCACATTGCTTAGGGTTTCTGGTTGGCATCTCTCAGAAACCAAGGCTGCCAGAAGTAAAGAGGATTTGGAGGCAGGGATGTTGGGAGCTCACAGGGTGGGAGGGGTGGCTAGAGAGCCTGGACCAGAAACAGGCAGGATTTTGCAGGTAACATGAGGCAGGGGCAGGAAGCAAGTCCAAGTTCTTCAGTACTCAGGTTCTGGTTCCGGCATCTGGAACATTCGATGGCCGAGTGCTTGAGAATAGGCCAATGCGCCAGCAGCTTCAACATCTGGGAACTTGCAAGAAATGCAGTGTTTCAGGCCTCATTCTGGACCTTCCAAATCTGGATCTGCTTTTCAAGAGACTCTCTGTATCTGTGCATGCTACAGTCCCGGAAGCAGTGGGCAGACCACCTAAAGAACACCTCATCTCTGATCAACTTTCCCTTGGGGAAGAGGTGATTCTTCCAAAGGAACTCTGGGGTGTTGCTCAGAGAAGGAAGAAGAATGGACTCTAGGAGAGCCATAAAAGGCATCCCCCGGGCTCCAGCTCAGGAAGCTCGCCATCAGTCTGCCTCCTCCCATCCATCCTCAAGAGACATGGGGACAGGCAGACAGTCCTGTTGGCAGCAGGACACGGTTTATCACTCTAAAACAGACTTCTTGGAGCTGATGACATCTGTAACAGCATTGATCTTTTAAAGCCAATGAATGTTAAAAAGAAAACCTTTTCCCCCTCTTATACAACTTTATGGACAAAGATGGAATGTTAAGACAGCAACTGCATTCCAATTCTCAGTGGTGCCCCTTTCACAGGAAACTGCTATAGATTTGCTGCCATACAAAAGGAATAATAAGGGCCTTGGATGCAGGTGTCAAAGGCCAAGGGAGCACCTGGCTTTGCCAGCACAAAGGCTCTGGGACAGAAAAAGCAGGATGCAAGCACTGGAACGGCAAAGAAGGGCAGCTTCACATTCCTTCATCTGGGATTGCCTTGACGAGGCACTTATACAGGAGAGGCCTCTTTGGAGACTCCCCCACCCCTCCTTTCTGGAGCCCTGTCCCTCTTTCTACCCAGGTGTCCCTTGCAAGAGTAGAGCAAGCCCACGCTGATCCTGGTAACAGAAAGACACATGGGCCGCTATCCTTGGTCCTGAAGCACAGTTACATGTTGCAGCAGTAATTCTCAGCCTAGCTACAAATCTGTCAAGGGGGAAGGTAGATAAATGTACTGATTGCAAAACCCCACACCCAGATATTCTGTGGGTCTCTGCATCTAAAACACACACACACACACACACACACACACACACCAGAGACCAGATGAATCTGATAGTCAGATTATCCTGTTTGGAAATCACTCTGCTAGGATATGCTTATTGCTCCTAAGCCTATGCAGCAGGCACCTATGGCTTTTTTTCCCTCCCTCCATGAAGATTTATTCCCCAGTCTTCTAGAAATACCCCCTGGTTCTTATAATGGAGCAAACCCAAAGGCTGGTAGAGCTGAGAGGTACAGACTGCCCAAATCATCTTGTTGGAACCTCTAAATCAAGTGGCCCTGGATTCTGAAATTCCCCTGGACTTTTCAGGGCTAATATATTCCTGTTATTGCTTAAGCCAGTTTGGATTGGGCTTCTGTCACTTGTAACCAAATCTGTCTAACATTTCTCAGAACTCTGATGGTGACTCTTAAACATCCTGTCCAGAGAATTCTCTCCCATGAATTCTGAACCAAATGAGAGAAGACGCAGTATGGGAGAGAAAAGCTGGGGCCAGAGCGAGAATAAGGAAAAGATGCTGAAAAGTTGCCAGGAATAAGAATGACTCCGATTTGGACAATGTTTCCAAATAATCAGTTACTAAGGATAGACCCTCAACCAACCATAGTCTAAAGATCACTTGACTGAAGGAGAGTCAGAAGCATGGATGGACTCAGGGAACCAGAGGGGACCAATGTCAGTACACCTCCAGTAGAGACATCCTAGATTGTGTAGCTGAAGCATTCACAGATTTTGTTTTTACTTCCTATCTCTAAAACCTCGTTAGTTTCACCCTGTCCCTCATACCTTTGATCTATGCTATATGGTTGTCGCAGTTATCTCACTCAGCTTTTTCTCTGACATTTACTATGCGTGTCCCCTCTGAGGAGCTGGGGCAACAGGAACCCCTCTATCAGCACACCAGGCTCAGTGTTTGCTCCCTCTAACAGCACTGAAGGGTGGGGGACATGTATGGTGCTTACACTCCCAGGAGTTTTAAAGCCATAACCAAATGCACTGAAAGATCAAAAGGTTTTCAGGAAGGAATAACACCTAGCGGTTTTCAGACCAGAGCCTCATTTTTCCAAGTAGGAGGTAAATACAGGAGTAGGGAAGCATGACAAAGATGCCTGAAATCCCCTCCACATGACTTTGAGAGTATTCCTATCCGGCTGGGGCAGGAAAAAAAAAAGCTTAATTAGTGGATGCTGAAGTGGGTTAATGTCTACATTACCAAAGAAGGGAGAACTGCCTGACAGAGACTCCAGGACAGAGGTAATTAGACATGAGGAGATGGTCCGGAAGAAAGAGCACTGGGGAGATCTGAAAAGTCAGGGTAAAACATGAAAGGAAACCATTTACAGGGACAGGGATGCTAGATCAGAATGCAGGACAAGCAGATGGAGGCATCTGGCAACGATCATTAGAAATGGCTTGAAAGCCAGTAACTCTGAGCAAGAGTATTAGGGCAAAGTTGTGGTGTTTAAATTATGGCAAAGGAGGCGATGGCACCCCACTCCAGTACTCTTGCCTGGAAAATCCCATGGGTGGAGGAGCCTGGTGGGCTGCAGTCCATGGCGTTGCTAAGAGTCGGACACGACTGAGCGACTTCACTTTCACTTTTCACTTTCATGGATTGAAGAAGGAAATGGCAACCCACTCCAGTGTTCTTGCCTGGAGAATTCCAGGGATGGGGGAGCCTGGTGGGCTGCCATCTATGGGGTAGCATAGAGTCTGACATGACTGAAGCGACTTAGCAGCAGCAGCAACGTAGCAGCAGAAAGAAATGTGCAATTCTCCACAAATTCTGGAGAGTCAGATGCCTCTGAGCTATATGCAAAGGCTAAGAAAAGGAGATGTCCCTTTTTGAACAAAGGTTGCTCCTCTAATTTGGTGCAAAGTCCTTAGACCATGAACAACATTATTTCACTGACCTTTAACAGTATTGTAGCTGAACATCTGGAGGAAGGAGGGAGCACACAAGGGGTTCTGGGGACTGGCTTTCATCTGATTCTTGGCCTGGGAAGTAGTCATAAGAGAGCTCACCTTGGATTATTTGTGAAACCATTCATTAGTGTTATTTGAACTTTTCTATATATTGATATTTCAGAATAAAACAGTGGGGAAAAACTATCCAAGTGCTAACAGAGGAACATTCTGAGTCACTGAGAGAAGAGGGAATCAAGGAGGAAAGCACAACCTCTAGGGGGGTGTGGCCGTTAGAAAGAGCATTTATGAAAAGTTTTGATGTGAGAAAATGTTAATGATGTGGTGTTAGGTGAACAAGCAGGCTACAATATGTGTGTGTACACAAATATGTACAAAAACTGTGAAATCATTATAGGTAAAGGAAAAGGATTGACGAGAAAGGTCCTATCACCACCCAGCTCACCTAAAATGAAGGCAGGTAGCTTTGATAGCACCCTGACTGGTTCCTGGACGATAGATACAGGGTGATAGTTTAAGATTTAAAGATCCAAACCCAGAGCCCCCTCTTACTAGTTGGGCCCCTGTGTTTTTGGGGAAATAGTAATGTTAGGGAATAATAATGTTGGGGAAACAACAAATAATAATATTGTTGGGGAAATAGGTCCTGGACAAAACCTGCCAGCACGGTTTAGGGAGGCCTGATTTATTAAGCACACTCCAGCCCAATATCAAAGAGACTTTCATAGTCTGTACTTTTCCCTTAGTATGGATGGGGCTGGTGGTGATTATTAAGGGTTCAGAACCTCTTTGGGCCCATGACTTGCTACTGTCATCTCTTTTTGTCTGTTTTGTTGTGTAATGGTGCTCCTTGATCCTATGTGGGAAGATGGAAGAGGTGAACTGCAGCTCACGCCATGCCCTAGGACATGAAGATACACCTCACTGCAGCCTGCCCCTGACTCACAAGCAACAGGGCTGGCTGGCAGGAACCAGGTTCCATTGACTTTGATCCTATTTAGGGAGACAAACTTTGGAAATACTAAAAGTCAAAACATTTCTCTGGCCAGATCACCAATATCGAATTAGTTTGGACCTATCAAATCTCTAAAACCAAATTTCTTTCTTTGACCTTTGATAATCAATGTGACCCCTGGTTGCCCTTTGGGAGAGAAGAACATTTATACTGAGATTTAGTTGAGGGAAACTCCTCAGGCGAGTGTGGGCCACCATCCCTTTCTTGCTTCCTTATTCTGTTCTGGGCTAGAGAAACATAATCAGAACTTTAAAAGTATCCTCTGAAATACGTCCCTGGAAAGTCATTTTGGAGATCTGGTGAGAATGGAGCAGCAGATAGGGACTCAGTTTCTAGTTCTGTAGCCAGTCAGCTGCAGGAATCAGGGCAAGATGCTTCACATCTCGACCCTGGCTTTCCACTTTCTAATGGGGATTATTCTACCCATGGTCTTCTGGGTACAAAATATCGAAGCTGATTCAGGGCCACCCAGGTAAAAAGCGTCTGTGCTGATACTGGGTGGAAAGGGGGAGAGATGACACAGAAGCCAAGCACAGGACAAGAGGTGCTGCAGGGCTTCACGGGAGCCTCTGCCCGTCTCTCTCGGGGCAGCATGGCTGTGTCTCTTGGACAGCTTCTGCAAGTTCTCACTGTGTCCTCCACTCTTCTTTCCTGTCTGCATGCCCAACAACTGACTCCGACTTTCCAATCTCTTAAATCAACTCCGAGAGAAGACATTGGGTTGATCAGTTCATATCTGTCATGGCAAGGATATAATAAGTAACAAGCTATTAGCTGGCCTTTGAGTTGGCTGTTTGAGTAAGATATCCACCCCTGGTCTAGGACTGTGGTTGGGGGTAGGTATATGCAGATCTGTCCTTGACGAGGCTTGGTTGGGCAAACAATGAATTCCATTTTTTGCAGAAATAATAAAAAGCCTCATCATAAAGATCATATGACAATAAAAATGAAATTGCTTTAGAAAGAATGAGTGTAAATTTAAGTTATTCTAATTATCATTCAAGATTATTAGGGGACTTAGAACAAAGAATCAGTCAGGAGGCAACATGAAAGAGCTCCTAATGGCCCAGTCTGTTATAGTTTGAGTATCAAAATAATGACAATGATGAATTATTGACCACAGTAAAATGAATAAGCCCTTGATAATATAAATAGTTGAATAAGCTTTAAAATATAGGAAAAGGGAAAACTCTTCCTTAGAGTAGAATTTCAATTAAATTCAAGTACAAGGAAGACTGAAATATAGAAAATCACCACTTGGCAAATAACATAGTAATAACTGTTACAAACAAGGATCGCTGATGAATGCCCAAATGATGGGCAAGTGTATGACAAAAACAGCATGTTTACACTGCCTCAAAGTAGCTCTCCTAAGATACATATTAACTGCAAAAGGCAAAACACAAACTTTGCAGTGGAGAAATAAGGCAGACATCTCAACTAACTGTTCAAAGTCAGCATCACTGGTAATGTCGTACAGCATCATATGCCTCCCAATACGGTGCAAAAACAAGAACACATCGCTTTCGTGGCAGTCTGTTAAACGCAGAACCTGAATTTAGCCGTAACGAAACATCTTATAAACCCCAATCGAGAAATACTCTCTATATTACTGGACAGTGCTCTTCAAAGGTGTCAAGGTCATGAAAGACAAAACCAGAAAACAAAACTGAGAAACTCTCCAAGACCAGAAAAATACAAGGAAACATGAAAACTAAATACAGTATCCTAGATTTGATCCTGGGCCAGAAAAAGATCATTAGTGAGATAATCAGAGAGATGTGAATAAGGTCAGGAGAGTACTAGTAGTATTACAACAATACTCATTTCCTGCCTGGTTTTGATCATTGTCTTGTAGTTATAGATTATGCTAACTAACATTCAGGGAAGCTGTAGAAAGGTTATGTAGGAATTCTTGTACTATATACAGTTTTATTTTTAAATCTGAAATTGTTTCAAAATTCAAAATTAACAAACCTAAAAAAATAAAATGAGAGCTCAATAATACTTGATATGGAATAATCTCCAAAATATATTACTGAGCAAAAAAAGTTACCTTTTGTGTAAAAGGGGATCTCTGACTCTCTTTCACATACTCTTTCTTTTGAATCTACATAGAATATGTCTTGAAGAAAATGCTAACAACTGCTAATAGTGACTGCCACTACGGTGGGGAATTGGGAATTGGGCAGAGTTGAGAGAAAGACTTTTTAGCATATGCACTTTTTTATACTGTTTGAGAATTTTCTTAAAAAAAATCATACATGTTTTATCTTTAAAATATCATTAAACTACCAAGATCTATTTGTCTTGTGAAATCTGAATTCATTTCACCAAAGCTTACTAGGGCCAGATATGCCATTTTTAAGACCCTGACTCTTCCACCTGCCACTTCTCTCTAAGCTAACAGCATAAGGCAATCTGATTAGATTTCTTCCCAAACCCATATTCCCATGGAAACTGAAGAGCAACAGATCAAGAAAGAGAAGCAAAGAAAGACACAAAGGATATTCATTTATTTACGATTACTTGAAACTCTTTAGGTCACACCTCCTGATTTCTGCTTATGTACCATGCTTTGAAACACACCAAATGCCTAACAATTCTGCCATTAAAGAGCATGAGTTTTACTACTAAAACCAGCAAAGGCGCCCTCTTTAGTGTTAGGCAATGTTTGGATAACTAGGACCAATATAAAAGGTACAAGTCTGTCTCCTTGTGCTTTTGAATCTAACTGGTACAAGTGGGGCTTCTCAGGTGGCACTAGTAGTAAAGAACCTGCCTTTCAACGCAGAAGACATAAGAGATGTGGGTTCAGTCCCTGGGCCAGGAAGATCCCCTGGAGGAGGGCATGGCAACTCACTCCAGTATTCTTGCTTAGAGAATCCCATGGACAGAGGAGCCTGGCAGGCTATAGTACACGGGGTCACAAAGAATTGGACATGACTGAAGGAACTTAGCACGCACCCATGGTGCAAGAGAAGCCTCTTGGAGAGAAATTTGACCACAGATATTAAAACCTTTAAAATGTGCAGAAATGAGACTTTCGGTTATGATAGTATGAAGAGGTAGGCAAATATTTTCTCACCAAACACAAGAAAAAAAAATGGAGAAAATTATCAAAATCAAACCATTTCAAGGCTCTGGATGGAGATCAACCAAATGCAAAGAACAGAGAGATGGTTGAAAGTGAAGTCATTCAGTCACGTCCGACTCTTTGGGACCCCATGAACTATAGCCTACCAGGCTCCTCCCTCCATGGGATTCTCCAGGCAAGAGTACTGGAGTGGGTTGCCATTTCCTTCTCCAGGGGATCTTCCTGACCCAGGGATCGAACCCAGGTCTCCCACATTGTAGGCAGACGCTTTTACTGTCTGAGCCACAAGGGAAGTCCTGAGGAATTTGCTGCAACTTTGTGTAAGAACAATAGGAGCCTGCACCCTCCTTGCCCAGGATGGCTTCCATTCCACACCCAGCGTGGTAGGTTAAGTGCAGCTGGTTTACGGGGGCAGGACAGGAATGGGAAACCACAGGTTGGCTGCAAGGAGGAGCAAGCTTGCCTTGAATGGAGAGTGAAGAGTCTGTGCCTGAGGACTTCCCTGGTGGCACAGTAGATAAGCATCCACCTGCCAATGCAGAGGACACAGGCTTGACCTTGGTCAGGGAAGATTCCATAAGCTGTGGGGCAACTAAGTCTGTGTGCCCCAGCTACTGAGCCTGAGCACTGCGACTACTGAAGCCCACAAGCCTATACTCTGCTCCACAAGAGAAGCCACAGCAACGAGAAACCTGTGCACCTCAACAGAGTAGCCCCCACTCGCTGCAACTAGAGAAAGCCCACACAAAACAACAAAGACCCAGTGTAGCCAAAAACAAACGTCCGTGCTTGGTAGCGTTGTCAGAAAGCACCACGCCCAGGAGGAAAGTGAAGTGAAGTCACTCAGTCGTGCCCGACTCTTTGCGACTCCATGGATAGTAGCCTGCACCAAGCTCCTCCGTCCATGGGATTTTCAAGGCAAGAGTACTGGAGTGGGGTGCCATTTCCTTCTCCAGGGAATCAGGGAACACACAAAGCCTGTGGCTTGCTGGCCTGGGGCTGTGGTCCCAGGTAGGGTGACCAGTGGATCAGCCAGAGGTTCAAGAGGAAGACTCTGGAAGAGACAGGGCAATAGAAGGCCTAAATAAGCTCACCACATATCTCCGGCTGACTGGAAAGCTTACACACATGTTCAGGGAGACACAGGAGGGCCCAGGGAAATGTAAAACCCACGGCCAATTTACTGCCGACTTGAGAACTGCCTGAACTTTGAATGCCCTCCTCACCCCACACCCAGACCCATCAGAGAAGGGTAAAAATGTTTTGGGCCCAAGCTATTTAAACACAATCTCTGCCAGAATCATTGGCTGACTACTTAGCTATGTTGACACAGAGTTTCCCTTAGGAAGTCAGGCTAGAAATAAAAATAAGAATAAAAATACTGAGCAGACATCAACTGCTATACACTGAAAGGAAGACAGATTGTGCAGGTTAAGTCAAACCAAAAAAGAACAAACAAAGAAACAAACTAAAAGAAGCCCTCAGGAAAAGAAATCAGAATCTCTAGGTGCTATAGAATATATAATACTGAATTTTCTTTAGCTTTCGACAAAAATCTATGACACACACAAAGAAACAGGAAAGTATGGTCCACACAAAGGAAAAAAACCTCTCTATTGAAACAGACTCTGAATGAGCCCAAACACTGATTTTAGCAGATAAAGGTTTCAAAGCAACTGTTTTGGGAGTTTTTTTGTTTTGTTTTGTTTGGAAGAAAGAAATGGAAATTTTGATTTGAGCCAACCTGAAGATTATAACTCAGGAGACAATCTTTCAGAAAGCTCTGAAGGGTGCTCCGTTAAAGCAACTATTTTCAGTTCAGTTCAGTCGCTCAGTTGTGTCCGACTCTCTGCGACCCCACGAATTGCAGCACGCCAGGCCTCCCTGTCCATCACCAACTCCTGGAGTTCACCCAAACTCATGTGCATCGAGTCGGTGATGCCATCCAACCAACTCATTCTCTGTCGTCCCCTTCTCCTCCTGCCCCCAATTTCTTCCAGCATCAGAGTCTTTTCCAATGAGTCAACTCTTTGCATGAGATGGCCAAAGTACTGGAGTTTCAGCCTCAGCATCAGTCCTTCCAATTGAACACCCAGGACTGGTCTCCTTTAGGATGGATTGTTGGATTTCCTTGCAGTCCAAGGGACTCACAAGAGTCTTCTCCAACACCACTTTAAATATGCCCAAATAACTCATGGAAATCATTAAAGAACTAAATGAAAATGTGACAATAATTCAGTAAATCAAGACTCTCAGAGAAAATATCAACTAGACTACAACAAAACAAGTAGAAATTCTAGAGTAGAAAAGTAGAAAAGAAAAACAATCAAAATGAAAAATTTCATTCACTGGATAGGCTCAACAATGGATTTGAAAGGACAGAAGGCAGAATCAGAATCAGTCAGCCTAAAGGATAGACAGTTCAGTAGAAATTAGCCAATCTGATGAATAAAGAAGGAAAAATAAAAAGAATGAAGAAAAATGAATGCCGCCTCAAAGACCTGTGGAAGAATATCAAGCAAGCTAACTAACATGTAAAGAGAGTTTCAGAAGTAGAGAGAGAGAGACATTGCAAATATTTGAACAAATAATAGCCAAAAACGTTTCAGATTTCATGAAAAGCTCAACAAACCTCAAATAACAGACACAAAGAATCCATGCCTAGACACATCATGCCTACACACATGCGTAAAAGCCAAAACAAAGAGAAAATGGTGAAAATAGCAACAGAAAAGTTACTGTATACAGAGGAACCACAATACAAAAATATATTAATAATTCACGGACAGAAAGAAGTCCAAAAGGCAGTGAAATGGCATAGAGAACTAAAAAAAAGTCAACAAATAATTATAGAATCAGCAACATCCTTTAAAAATGAAGAAAAAAAAAGATGTTTCCATATAGACAAAATCTGAGAGAACTTGTTGCTAGCAGACCAACCTTTTAAGAAATACTAGGGACTTCTTGGTGTTCCAACAGTTAAGAAGCCACCTTCCAATGCAAGGGAGGCATCGAACCCTAGTCGGGACCTGAAGATTCAACATCCCACGGAGAAAGTAAGCCGCCGGAGGCAAGCACTGGGACCTCGCTCTCTAGAGCCCGGGGGTGGAGGTGGGGCACAGTTACTGAGCGAGCACGCCACAACTGGTGCAAAGCCCGCATGCGCAACAAAGAGCCGATGCGCTACCACGGAAGATCCTAAGTGCTGGGGTGAAAGTTGTGTCTTGCAACCAAGTCAGCCCAATAGATAAATATCAATAAAGGAAGAAAGACTAAAGTCCATCAGGGGGACAGAAAATGACACGGATAGAACTTTGAATTCACAAGATTAAATGAAGTGCCCGGAAAATGTTAAACATACAGGCAAATTAAAAAGAGAAGATTCCCTGGGGAAGGAAATGGCAACCCACTCCAGTATTCTTGCCTGGAGAATCCCATGGACGGAGGAGCCTGGTGGGCCAAAGTCCACGGGGTCGCAAAGAGTCGGACACGACTGAGCAACTTCACTTTCACTTTTCTTTTAAATATGAATACTTCTCAGTTCTGTTAATTTCTTATAAAATGTGTTGCATAATAGAAACCATTGACTTGTGCACTTTGAACTTATGGATTTTATGGGACATAAATTATATCTCAAAACTATTCAAGAAATGCAAAAATGCATAAAAATGCTAACACTGTATTGTTGGATTCCTAACATATAAATATGACCTTAGCACAAAGGAGGGGAAGGAAATGTTGCTTTATTGGAACAAAGTTTATGTATTTTACCTGAATCAAGTCAGTATTAATCTCGAATACTTGTGATACATTAAGATGTGTACGTAATCTTGGCACTACTGACATTTTGGGTCAGATAATTGTTGTGGTGGGCTGTCCTTTGCATTGTAGGAGTTTAGCAGCATGTGCCTCATCCCAGCAAAATAACCCTACTCTCACTTGTGGCAAATAAAAATGTCTAAATAAATTCTATTCAGATGGCTGGACGTGGGAAATCACCTTAGGCAAGAACCACTACCCTAGAGCAACCATTGAGAAATTAATCCAAAGAAATATAGCTTAAAATCAATAGAAAAAAAAAATCAGCAAAAGAATTAGAATGATACAGTATTTGTTTAATACAAAAGAAGTCAGTAAATAAGCAAGGCGTAATACATATAGGAAAAAGTAGTAAAGTGGTTGACTTTTAATTTAAAAAAAAAAATTTCATGTCAGGGGAAACTCTGCTTTCCATAGAAACTAAGGTTTCCCCACCACTTCCTGCTCCCCCGAAAGAGAAAGCTGGGGACTATGGAAAAGAATGTTATGTCACATTTAATGGAATGTTCCAATTCACAAGTAATAATATTATTCCATTAGAGTCTATCATTCAAAATGTCTCATACCAGAGAATGAATTATTATTTAACTAGGTGTTCAAACCGTACTTCGGAAGGACCCATTCATAATACATCACAATGTTCTCAAGCTGAGAATGTGGGTCATCTTGGCACTTCCTGTGTCCTGCTTTCATTTGCAGCCAAATCTCAAAACCAGGGCACTGAGTGTCAGCATTAAATGTCCCCAGTCAGACAGGGAGAGAGACATTTACAGAATCCGGCAGGATTCAGAAGGCAGCTTCGGGTCTGCTGGCAAGCACGGGCTTTGGAGCTAGGCTGGGTTTGAGTCTTGGCTTTTTTACTCTGTGCCCCTGGGCAGCAAATCACTTAGCCCCTCAGAGCCCAGTTCATGTCATCTGCAAAAGAGGAGTGATGAAATCTACCTTACAGGCTGCTGTGAGGGGAATGAGGTGATGTGTGTCAAGAGCTTCAGACGGGGCCTGGTATCTACACAAGTGGTCAGTAAGAGCTGTGATTAGCGCAGCAGAACTCATGTCACAACTTTGACTACTGGGTTTTCAATCCAGCATCCTGAGCTCTTTACCTTCCTGTCCCCTCATCCCAACCTCTGTTAATTTCTGCATTTCCAGTTGCTCAGCCCCTAACTCTTAAAGTCTTTTTTAAAAATATGTTTTTAAATTTTATTTATCTTTTGACTACATCTCTCTGCATGCAGGAGGAATCTTAGCTCCCAAAACATGGATCAAAGCCACACCCCCTGTAGTGGAAGCAAGGAATCTTAACTACCTAACCACAGTCCCTTGAAGCCTTTCTTTTTGATTGAAGTACAGTTGACTTACAACATTATATTGGTTTCAGGTGGTACAACATAGTGATTCAATATTTTTATGGATTAAACACCATACAAAGTTATTATAAAATATTGACTAAATATCCTGTGCTGTACATTATATCCCTGGGACTTATTTATTTTATAACTCGAAGTCTGTAACTCTTATTGCCTTTCTCCTGTTTCGCTCCTGTCCCCGACTCCTTCCCCTCGGGTGATCGATCACGTTTGTTCTCTGTATCTCTGAATCTATTTCTGTTCTATTAGTTTGTTTTCTTTTTTAAAAAAATTCCAGTCCTGGATATTTACCCAAAGAAAATGAAAACACTATTTTGAAAAGATACATCCCAATACTTGTTGCAGCATTATTTACAATACCCAATATGGAAGAAAACTTCAGTTCAGTGGCTCAGCCATGTCTGACTCTTTGCAACCCCATGGACTGCAAACTTAGTGCCCAGCAATAGACTAATGGGTAACGATGAAGTGTGTGTATTCAATAGAATATTACTCAGCTATATATATATATTTTTTTTTTTTTTTTTTTTGCCATTTGAGACAACATGGAGGTTGTTATGCTTAGGGGAAGACTTTTTCTTTTACTCCCCACATCTAACCCATCAGCAAATCCTGCTGTCTCTACCTTTTAAATACCATCCAGAATCCAACCACATCTCACCACTCTGCTGGCACCGGCTGACCCAAGTCCCAGTCCAAACTCCCAACATCTTTCACCTCTTGACTGGTGTCACTGCTTCTGTTTTTCTCCCTGGCAGACCAGCCACCAGAGGGATCCTATTAAAATGTCAGATACTTTCTTCTCCTTCTCAATGCCCTCTCAAGAAAACAGTTTGGCAATTCTTGAGCCTGAGTCAGGGGTGTACCCTGAGGCAATGGTGATTCCTCGACCCAGGAAGGGTGGGAGAGACAGGAAGTACAGGGAGGAAGTGCTTTTGGGAAATGAGTTTCCTGAAGTCTAGGCCGCCAGCTACTTTTAGGGCCCTCAGAGCAGCACTTACCTCTAGCAGACTTCCAGAGGCAGGATGTGGAACCAGAGCACAGGCTCAGAGGCTGGAGTGAGAGTGGGGCTTCCTTTCATTCCTAAGCCTCTACTCCCTGAACTCCAGGATCCTCTCCAGCAGCCTCCCTTGTCCCCCCAACGCTACAGAAATCGAAACTGGCTCACGGGTTTCCTATGAACCAACAGGCCAATTTAATCAAAGCCCACAGCATACTGCTGTGCTGAAAAGGAGTGACTCCACCTGTACCATGAACTACTGACTTAAAAAACAAACAAACAAACAAATTTTACTGAGGTATACTTGATATGTATAAAAGTCACAATTATGTAATGCATACAATTTAATGAATTTGAACATATGTGTATACCTGCAAAACCATCACCAAAATTAAGGTAACAGATATAGCCAGCAACCTAAAAGTTTCCTTATGTCCCTTTTGTTTTGTTTGTTTTTTTGTGAGATTATATGAGATTACCCTCTTAAATTTAAAATGTATAATACGGTATGTTGACTATAGGTTCTATGCTGTACAGCAGATCTCCAGAACCAATTCATTTTGCATAACTGAAACTTTTACCAGTTAAAAAACTCCCATATCCCCTTCCTCCCCCCAGCCCCTGGTAACCACTGTTCCAGTCTCTGCTTCTAGGAGCTTGACTATTTTAGGTCCCTCATGCAAGTGGCCACAGGACTGGAAAAGGTCAGTTTTCATTCCAATCCCGAAGAAAGGCAATGCCAAAGAATGCTCAAACTACTGCATAATTGCACTCATCTCACACACTAGCAAAGTAATACTCAAAATTCTCCAAGCCAGGGTTCAACAGTACGTGAACTATGAAGTTCCAGATGTTTAAGCTGGATTTAGAAAAGGCAGAGGAACCAGAGATCACATTGCCAAAATCCATTGGATCATCGAAAAAGCAAGAGAGTTCCAGAAAAACATCTACTTCTACTTTATTGACTATGCCTAAGTCTTTGACTGTGTAGATCACAACAGACTGTGGAAAATTCTTAAAGAGATGGGAATACCAGACCACCTGACCTGCCTCCTGAGAAATCTGTATGCAGGTCAGGAAGCAACAGTTAGAACTGGACATGGAACAACAGACTGTTTCCAAATCAAGAAAGGAACATGTCAAGGCTGTATATTGTCACCCTGCTTATTTAACTTATATGCAGAGTACATCATGAGAAACGCTGGGCTGGAAGAAGCACAAGCTGGAATCAAAATTGCTGGGAGAAATCTCAATAACCTGAGATATGCAGATGACACCACCCTTATGGCAGAAAGTGAAGAGGAACTAAAAAGCCTCTTGATGAAAGTGAAAGAGGAGAGTGAAAAAGTTGGCTTAAAGAAAACGAAGATCATGGCATCTGGTCCCATCACTTCATGGCAAATAGATGGGGAAACAATGGAAACAGTGACCGATTTTATTTTGGGGGGCTCCAAAATCATTGCAGATGGTGACTGCAGCCATGAAATAAAAAGACGCTTACTCCTTGGAAGAAAAGTTATGACCAACCTAGACAGCATATTAAAAAGCAGAGAAAAAAAAAAGCAGAGACATTACTTTGCCAACAAAGGTCCATCTAGTCAAAGCTATGGTTTTTCCAGTAGTCATGTATGGATGTGAGAGCTGGACTATAAAGAAAGCTGAGTGCTGAAGAATTGATGCTTTTGAAGAGAGTCCCTTGGACTGCAAGGAGATCCAACCAGTCCATCCTAAAGGAAATCAGTCCTGAATATTCACTGGAAGGACTGATGTTGAAGATGAAACTCCAATACTTTGGCCACCTGATGGGAAGAACTGACTCATTTGAAAACACCCTGCTGCTGGGAAAGATTGAAGGCAGGAGGAGAAGGGGATGACAGAGGATGAGATGGTTGGATGGCATCACCACCTCAAGGGACATGAGTTTGAGTAAACTCTTGGAGTTGGTGATGGACAGGGAGGCCTGGTGTGTTGCAGTCCATGGGATCACAAAGAGTTGGACACGACTGAGCAACTGAACTGAACATGCAGGTAGAATCATTCATTAGCTGTCCTTCTGTGACTGCCTTATTTCACTTAGCATGATGTCCACAGGTTCATCTGTGGAATCTTAAAGAGATTTCTGCCCTCCTGTGTTCACTGCAGCACTCCTCACAATGGCCAAGGTATGGAGACAACCTAAATACCCACTGACAGATGAATGAAGATGACGTGGTACATATATACGGTGGCATATTATTCAGCCTTTAAAAGAAGGAAAACATATGAGCTTCTGGGAGGAGCTGCCTGTGGAGCAGGAAGGACATGCACTGAGAAGTAGTAGACAGAAGTCTAGAACATTCTTCGCAAAGGCCAGTGGGGACTGGGTTACTTTGGAGTTGAGGGAGAGGTAACATCAACACAGCAAAGGAGAATATTAAGGACCCAGAAATCAGAGGAAGTAAGGACTTTTAGAAGTTCTTTCTAATTGCTGCAAGGAATTGATGAACATTGTGACCAGGTTTTCCTCATGTCTCATTTATTGCAGCATAACAAATCACCCCCAAACCTGATTTTAAACAATGAGAATTTATCACTGCCTACAAGTCCTCAGGAGATTTTGGTGGTTCCCTGGGTCTTGACTGGGCTCATTCACGCAGTTTCTGTCAGCTCTGGGGTCTTTTAGCCATGGCTGTGCCCTCTATCTCCCACGTTTGGGTAGGTCCACAGGCTGCTCCAGGGTGGTGCAGAATGAGAGTCCCGGGCTGCCTCCCATGGGCTCTGGTCAATGGAATGTGGCATGCAGGATGTTAGTTCCCCGGCCAGGGATCGAACCCTCACCCGCTGCAGTGGTGGCACAGAACCTTAATCACTGGACCGCCAGGAGAGTCCCGGAAAAGGGTCTTTTGTCACTTTCACCCAACATGACGAGGCTGTGACCCCTCATTTGACTGACTTCTGCATGTATCCGTTTGTGTCTGCGTGTGAGGAACAGGCAGAAACAAATGCTCGCTTGGAAGAAAAGAACCTCATTTAATAATAAGGCTACGGACAGGGAGGCCTGGCGTGCCGCGATTCATGGGGTCGCAGAGTCGGACACGACTGAGCGACTGAACTCAACTGATGGGAGCCAAGACACCTTTTGGTTTATCCCTGATTCAGATGAGCGAACTGAGGCAGGGAGGCCAGGCAGTTCTTGCCAGTTCACACAGCCAGCCAGCTACTGAGCCTGGACCAGAACCCAGGGGTCCTGCTTCCCTTGATACCAACTGCAAGTCCCAGGTTTCCAAAACCGCCCTTGGGTTGAGTAATTTGCTGCAAGGAATCACAGAACTCACTGAAAGATGTTATACTCACAGTTACAGTTTATTTCTGGGAAAGGATAGAGATTAAAATTAGCCAGAAGAATAGACACAGAGCTAAGAGTATGGGAGGGTTCCCAATGCAAAGCTTCTATTGTCCCCAGAATATCTGACACTCCTGGTGTTGATATTCATGTACAGAATATGCATGGAGTGTGGTCAACCAGGGAAACTCAGTCAAGCTTCAGTGACTTGAGGTTTCATTAGGGCTTCATCCCATAAGCGTGGGTCATTTATTGTCCGTGGGATGAACTTAGATTCCAGCCCCACCCCACTCCCTGGAGGTCAGACTGATATCACTTGGCCTGAGTCATCTCATTCGCATAAACTATCAGGCAAGAGCTAAGGGGCCCACCAAGAATAACAAAGATACTCCCATCACTTGGGACATGCCAGGGGTTTAAATGTTTCCTCCCAGGAACCAGGGACAAAGGCCAGACCAGTCTGGGTAAGGCCAAGTTCTTCACTACACACCTTACCTCTGTTACATCTCGGGAGCCATAAAAAAGGCTGAGCACGGAAGAACTGATGCTTTCCAACTGCGGTGCTGGAGAAGACTCTTGAGAGTCCCTTGGACAGTTAGGAGATCCAACCAGTCAAATGTAAAGAAAATCAACCTTGAATATTCATTGGAAGGACAGATGTTGAAGCTAAAGCTCCAGTATTTTGGTGACCTGTTGTGACGAGCTGACTCACTGGAAAAGACTCTGATGCTGGGAAAGATTGAGGGCTTGGGAGAAGGGGACGACAGAGGATGAGATGGTTGGATGGCATCACTGACTCAATGGGCATGAGTTTGAGCGAACTCCAGGCGACAGTGAAGGACAGGGAAGCCTGGCATGCTGCAGTCCATAGGGTCACATAGGGTCCATAGGGTTGGACAAGACAGACTGAAAAACAACAAAAGGGAGTTGCAATAAAAAATAAAAATAGCTATGCTGAGTGTGGCCTAGGTGCCAAACACTGTACACATATTTTGTCACATTCTCACAACAACCCTGCAAAGCTGACGTGGGGTCCTTTTTAACTGATAAGAAAATTGAAGCTCAGAAAGTTGCCTAAAGTTTTAGAGCTGGAAAACAAACAGATCTGACTATGCTGACAAACTCCTTGGGCCCTTAGATTCATGTTGCCAACTTCATTCATTCATTCAACAAACATTTATTCAAGCCCAACTATGTGCCAATACAGTTTTAGGTGTTGAAGATGCAGCAAAGAACTGACAAAAATCTCACTCATATAGAGTTGCTATTCCAATGGGAGAGATAGATAATAAGCACTAAATGTGTAAAATGAATATTTTGAATAATTTAAAGCAATGCATGTAGTTTGTATCTGTGCATTTTATTCAAACTTAACTGTAACAATTGTGAAATTTGAATGTGGACTGCTATTATATACTATTAGTTTTGTTACATTCAATGATGGCACAGTAATTATGTTTTCCCAAAATAAAGGTACTTATCTATTAAAGATGCAGGCTAAAGTATTTATGGATAAAATAAAATTATAAAATGTTGCTATTATTGATGTTGGATGATAAGATACACAAAGAAAGACCTTTATATTGTTCTAATTCAGTGTGTATTTGAACACTTTGTTAGTACAAAGTACGGTTTTTTGCCTTTTTTTTTTTTTTTTTTTTTGGTTGGTTGGTTGGTTGTTCTTTAAGTGGATAGGGCTAACAGATAGGATGTGTAAGAGGTATTGCAAGACCAAAAAGCAAATCAAGGACGACTTCACTACGATTACAGTGGAGCAAAGACTTGAAGGAGACAGGGAAGAGATTTATGTGCTTCTCTAGGAAAGAACATTCCAAGCAGAAATGGGAGCCCTGAGGTGGGAGAGTGCCCTGTACGGCATGTTCAAAGCATAAAAAGCCAACTGCTGGAAAGCGGTGATCAATGAGTAAAATAGTAGGAGGTAGCATCAGAGAGTTCAGAGAGGGATGAGGAGGAGAGGAAATGCATACAGAGCCCTATTCAACAGGGAATCCACACCCAAATTATGTAAGAAAACACACAAAACACTAAGGGATAGTGCGGTCAGCTTCATAGGAAAACTGGCAAAAGACTTTAGCTGGCACTTTACAGAGAAAGTTATGGCCAATCAGCCCACAATGCTACACTTTCACATACCCACAGATAAAAGGCAGGCAATGCTAGGTATTAGGAAACAGAACTCTCATACGCTGCTGGTGGGTATGTAAACTGGCACACATGGTGTCTACCAAAACTAAAAAACATGCAGCCCTCTTAAGCAATCCATCCCATTTCCCGGTATATATCCAACAGAAAGCCATGTAAATATTCACCGGACACTGGAAAAGTATGTTCAGAGTAGCACTCTTTCCTAACAGCCCAAACCAAAAACCATCCAAATGCCCAGTGACAGCAAAATGGACAACGGGCTAGTCTACAGTATTCAGAATAACAAAGGAAAGAATCGCATAAAGACAGCGAGCAAAGGAAGCGGGCACAAAGGGCCTAACCCTATGTGATTCCAGTTACGCAAGTTCAGAAACAAGCAAACCTAATCTGTGCTGTTAGAAGACACAGCAGTGGTTACCACTGTGGAGAAAGTGATTGGATAAGAGCCTGTGGGAGGTGGTGGGGGCGGGGAGCTGATGATAACCTGTCTCTTCATCTGGATGCTGGCTAAGTAGAAGAGGGCAGTTTGTAAGCAGCCACCACTGGTCATCACCATTGACAATGTGCACAATTTACTTTTCAGGATCTGTATTATAGTCAATAAACATTAGAAAAAAAATCAGGCAGGAGTGCCTTAGTTCCCGCCTCTGAACTGCCGGTGAAAACGCCCAGCCACCCCCACCCGTTTCATGCTGCATCAGAGTGACGCAGAGCACTGCATTTGGGGCTTAAAAAAAGAAGACATGCTTTCTCAACTCACAGCTGCAACCCCTACGTTTAAAGCCGCTGAAACCATCACAGGGACCTCTCTGGCTCATAGGAGGGGGGGAATCTAAGAACCGGGCAAGACTGTAAATAAAGTCTGAGAACTATCCTCCCTAACAGATGTTAATAATGTACCTTACTCACAGAGTCGGGTTTGACTGAGCACACGCACATTCCATATTATGCACCAGAACAGTTTCAAACACTGTCGTGAGGCTAGTTGGGTCATGGCATTGTTTTGAGAGCCATCATTTTGAGTTTAAAGAAAAAGAAATTGAATATTTTAAGTGTAGGCATCATGAGCTCTTTTTAAAACCAATTTTACAACTTTTCAAACTAGAAATAAAGAGGCACTGAAACATCCTACAGGTTTTCATTTCTAGCAAGATACAGGCAGCATAACTCATATAAACAAAAGGCATGTGGGGGGCCTCACTTAAAAAAAAAAAGTTATAGTTCTCAACATGAGATCAAAAAATGAGAAAATCACTGGATTTTCCCCAAACCTATTGATAGGTCTATTTCCTCCTATGCCCTCATAAGGAGCTATTGTTTCAGAATTCTAAGAATTTCAAATAAGCACCTGGTTAGGACCAGTTTATCAATCCTTCTGGCTCAATAAGCTGCTTTTTAGTGACCTCAGGGAGTTTGACCAACGTCAGCTTGTTTCCTCCTTGGCATTTTGGTTTATTTTGGTTTGGGGGTTTTATTTTTTCCCCCTATATTATTTTCTCATTTCTTTAGATTCAACTTTTATTGTTTTTTCCTTTCCCTCAGTTTTTCTTTTTAAATCTAGTTTCTTGCTATTTGCTTTTTGTTCCATTTTATCCTTCTCTGGCATTGTGTTTTGATTTGCCATAGAGACCAGTTCATGGGGTGAATTTTAAACTGTTTTGATTTGGACCAAGCTTCTCATCAGCTCTTCCCAAACATAAGCTGACGTTAGGACAGCTCGACTCCAAGCACAGCAGTGAGTCCACCATGCTGAGCGGCCTCTGAGCCGTCTCTGCTGAGGAGACACAGATTCGCATGGTCTCCTTCAGACCCTCAAGACCATGGGCAAGGGAGGCGGGGCTCCAGCACATTCTGGCTGGGAAAGCGACAGCCATGAAGATTGTTGATGGGACTGGACAGAACTCTTCCAGCCTCTGGAGACAGTCCACAAAGCAGGAATCATGAGGGCTTGGATCATCCCAACAAAGTGAAATCTCTCAAGTGACAGAGGCTGAGGAAACCACCTGCCTTGTTCAGAGGACGCTAGTGGAGGAGAGGTGTGTGAGCACCCATGGCTCAGGGCAGTGGGAAAGCAGAGAGGCTGAAGGCAGAGTCCACCAGTAGTGTGCTCTGTGTGACTGGTCACCAGGAGGGTGCTGTCCACAGAGACTCACAAGCAGAAAACCTGCTCTTGGATGTGAACACGAACATCAGACTTTAACTTCTTCAGCAACAAATTCACTTTCACGACAAGCTGGACACCTTCTGGGGTGGTCCCCCTCGCGCTGCCCTGGAACTCTCGTAGGTAAGAACCACAGGAAGTTATCCTGGCCACAGTGCGATGGATTCCTGCCTTTTGATGGACAGAACTTCAAGGAGCTGCCAGAGGGGTACTAGAACAGAATACATTAGGTTCACTTCTGGAGGGATGGTTATGGGATGAAAAGCTGTTTAAGAAATCTCTGATCCTCAGTAAGAAATAAGAGCGAATTGTGAAGGATCCATGGATTATTGAGGGTCATGGATATGAGGAACTAAAGCTCTACATGGAGCCACTCTTTGACTATAAGGACTCTGGGCAGACTGACTTCATGGCATCCATGGTTACACCTGGAGATGGAGACCCAGGACTCGCTGATAGGCCAGAAACAGGAGGCAATGTTCCAGCATCCCCCCTGGGTTATAAGAGATCTGAGCTGGAGGGCTGCCGGATCACGCTGAAGCCTCAGCCCTCAGCCGATCTAACCAACAGCAGCCTTCCTTCCCCAGCCACTGCGTGAGGGGATAGGGTCCCCACCAACTGCAAGCAGCACGTCCCCACCTCTGAACTGCTACTCAGAGCATTCAGAGGAGGAAGGCAGATCTGGAGGGCGGAGGACCACAGCACAGCCAGCTGCCTGTGGGGAAGAAGACCACCCCGTCCCCTGCCAACAGCACCCTCTCCACCAGCACAAATCAGCACAGCCCCAGCCTGTCCCCACGTTCACCCCTCTCCCTGCAAGGTCAGCAGCTGGAGTGGAGCCCTGGGTCTGTCCAAAGGGAACTCTGCCCACAGGGGTGGCCCCACAGGTGCCAAACTGCAGGCTTCTGCAATGAGGTGAGACTCTAGTCTCTCCCCATGGAGCTTCTCCAGGAAGTTCAAGTTCAAATCTATGGGAAGAAATTGAGGTTTGCCAGAGGAACCTGGATGAACCTGAAAGCAAAGACAGAGGGAAGACACTCCACCTCCACGTGGTGGGCAGCGGAGGCAGGGATAAAACAATGAGCCGTGCCCAGTACCCTGCAGGACAATGGAGACCACAAGTGGCTGCGCGAGAGAGGAGATGATGCAGGCACAGGAGACGATGTGGATACAGGAGAGGATGCGGGCGCAGGAGAGGATGGGGGGGGCAGGAGAGGATGCGGGCACAGGAGACAATGTGGATAAAGGAGACGATGCGGGCGCAGGAGAGGATG